>NW_027278287.1:0-279232 GCF_030028105.1 Mobula birostris
TGCTGTAGTGATCTATGAATCTGTGCTTTAGTGCTCTATGACTCTGTGCTGTAGTGCTCTATGACTCTATGACTGTGCTGTAGTGCTCTATGATTCTACAACTCTGTGCTGTAGAGCTCTATGACTCTATGACTGTGCTGTAGAGCTCTATGACTCTGTGCTGTAGTGCTCTGTGACTCTTGACTATGTGCTGTAGTACTCTCTGACTCAGTACTGCAGTGCTCTATGATACTATGACTCTGTGCTGTAGTGCTCTATCACTCTGTGCTGTAGTGATCTATGGATCTGTGCTTTAGTGCTCTTTGACTCTATTACTCTGTGCTGTAGTGCTCTATGACTGTATGCTGTAGTGCTCTATCACTCTATGACTCTGTGCTCTAGTGCTCTGTGAGTCTATGACTCTGTGCTGTAGTGCTCTGTGACTCTGTTCTGTAGTGCTGTATGACTCTATGACTCTGTGCTGTAATGCTCTGTGACTCTGTGTTGTAGTGCTCTATGACTCTCTGACTCTGTGCTGTAGTGCTCTATGACTCTATGACTCTGTGCTTTAGTGCCCTATGACTCTGTGCTGTAGTGCTCTATGACTCTGTGCTGTAGTGCTCTATGACTCTATGACTCTGTGCTTTAGTGCCCTATGACTCTGTGCTGTAGTGCTCTATGACTCTATGACTGTGCTGTAGTACTCTATGACTCTGTGCTGTAGTGCTCTGTGACTCTATGACTATGTGCTGTAGTGCTCTCTGACTCAGTACTGCAGTGCTCTATGATACTATGACTCTGTGCTGTAGTGCTCTATCACTCTGTGCTGTAGTGCTCTATGATTCTACGACTCTGTGCTGCAGTGCTCTATGACTCTATGACTCTGTGCTGTATTGCTCTATGACTCTGTTCTGTAGTGCTGTATGACTCTATGACTCTGTGCTGTAATGCTCTGTGACTCTGTGCTGTAGTGCTCTATGACTCTATGACTCTGTGCTGTAGTGCCCTATGACTCTGTGCTGTAGTGCTCTATGACTCTGTGCTGTAGTGCTCTATGACTTTGTGCTTTAGTGCTCTTTGACTCTGTGACTCTGTGCTGTATTGCTCCATGTCTCTTTGATTCTGTGCTGTAGTGCTCTATGATTCTATGACTCTGTGCTGTAGTGCTCTATGATTCTACGACTCTGTGCTGTAGTGCTCTATGACTCTGTGCTGTAGTGCTCTATGACTCTGTGCTGTAGTGCTCTATGATTCTACGACTCTGTGCTGTAGTGCTCTATGATTCTATGACTCTGTGCTGTAGTGCTCTATGACTCTAAGACTGTGCTGTAGTGCTCTATGACTCTGTGCTGTAGTGCTCTATGATTCTACGACTCTGTGCTGTAGTGCTCTAATACTCTATGACTCTGTGCTTTAGTGCCCTATGACTCTGTGCTGTAGTGCTCTATGACTCTGTGCTGTAGTGCTCTATGACTCTATGACTCTGTGCTTTAGTGCCCTATGACTCTGTGCTGTAGTGCTCTATGACTCTATGACTGTGCTGTAGTACTCTATGACTCTGTGCTGTAGTGCTCTGTGACTCTATGACTATGTGCTGTAGTGCTCTCTGACTCAGTACTGCAGTGCTCTATGATACTATGACTCTGTGCTGTAGTGCTCTATCACTCTGTGCTGTAGTGCTCTATGATTCTACGACTCTGTGCTGCAGTACTCTATGACTCTATGACTCTGTGCTGTATTGCTCTATGACTCTGTTCTGTAGTGCTGTATGACTCTATGACTCTGTGCTGTAATGCTCTGTGACTCTGTGCTGTAGTGCTCTATGACTCTATGACTCTGTGCTGTAGTGCCCTATGACTCTGTGCTGTAGTGCTCTATGACTCTGTGCTGTAGTACTCTATGACTTTGTGCTTTAGTGCTCTTTGACTCTGTGACTCTGTGCTTTATTGCTCCATGTCTCTTTGATTCTGTGCTGTAGTGCTCTATGATTCTATGACTCTGTGCTGTAGTGCTCTATGATTCTACGACTCTGTGCTGTAGTGCTCTATGACTCTAAGACTGTGCTGTAGTGCTCTATGACTCTGTGCTGTAGTGCTCTATGATTCTACGACTCTGTGCTGTAGTGCTCTATGACTCTATGACTCTGTGCTGTATTGCTCTATCACTCTGTGCTGTAGTGATCTATGAATCTGTGCTTTAGTGCTCTATGACTCTGTGCTGTAGTGCTCTATGACTCTATGACTGTGCTGTAGTGCTCTATGATTCTACGACTCTGTGCTGTAGTGCTCTATGACTCTAAGACTGTGCTGTAGTGCTCTATGACTCTGTGCTGTAGTGCTCTATGATTCTACGACTCTGTGCTGTAGTGCTCTATGACTCCATGACTCTGTGCTGTATTGCTCTATGACTCTGTGCTGTAGTGATCTATGACTCTGTGCTTTAGTGCCCTATGACTCTGTGCTGTATTGCTCTATGACTCTGTGCTGTAGTGATCTATGAATCTGTGCTTTAGTGCTCTATGACTCTGTGCTGTACTGCTCTATGATTCTACGACTCTGTGCTGTAGTCCTCTATGACTCTATAACTCTGTGCTGTATTGCTCGATGACTCTGTGCTGTAGTGATCTATGAATCTGTGCTTTAGTGCTCTATGACTCTGTGCTGTAGTGCTCTATGACTCTATGACTGTGCTGTAGTGCTCTATGATTCTACGACTCTGTGCTGTAGTGCTCTATGACTCTATGACTGTGCTGTAGTGCTCTATGACTCTGTGCTGTAGTGCTCTGTGACTCTATGACTATGTGCTGTAGTACTCTCTGACTCAGTACTGCAGTGCTCTATGATACTATGACTGTGCTGTAGTGCTCTATCACTCTGTGCTGTAGTGATCTATGGATCTGTGCTTTAGTGCTCTTTGACTCTATTACTCTGTGCTGTAGTGCTCTATGACTGTATGCTGTAGTGCTCTATCACTCTATGACTCTGTGCTCTAGTGCTCTGTGAGTCTATGACTCTGTGCTGTAGTGCTCTGTGACTCTGTTCTGTAGTGCTGTATGACTCTATGACTCTGTGCTGTAATGCTCTGTGACTCTGTGTTGTAGTGCTCTATGACTCTCTGACTCTGTGCTGTAGTGCTCTATGACTCTATGACTCTGTGCTTTAGTGCCCTATGACTCTGTGCTGTAGTGCTCTATGACTCTGTGCTGTAGTGCTCTATAACTCTATGACTCTGTGCTTTAGTGCCCTATGACTCTGTGCTGTAGTGCTCTATGACTCTATGACTGTGCTGTAGTACTCTATGACTCTGTGCTGTAGTGCTCTGTGACTCTATGACTATGTGCTGTAGTGCTCTCTGACTCAGTACTGCAGTGCTCTATGATACTATGACTCTGTGCTGTAGTGCTCTATCACTCTGTGCTGTAGTGCTCTATGATTCTACGACTCTGTGCTGCAGTGCTCTATGACTCTATGACTCTGTGCTGTATTGCTCTATGACTCTGTTCTGTAGTGCTGTATGACTCTATGACTCTGTGCTGTAATGCTCTGTGACTCTGTGCTGTAGTGCTCTATGACTCTATGACTCTGTGCTGTAGTGCCCTATGACTCTGTGCTGTAGTGCTCTATGACTCTGTGCTGTAGTGCTCTATGACTCTGTGCTTTAGTGCTCTTTGACTCTGTGACTCTGTGCTGTATTGCTCCATGTCTCTTTGATTCTGTGCTGTAGTGCTCTATGATTCTATGACTCTGTGCTGTAGTGCTCTATGATTCTACGACTCTGTGCTGTAGTGCTCTATGACTCTAAGACTGTGCTGTAGTGCTCTATGACTCTGTGCTGTAGTGCTCTATGATTCTACGACTCTGTGCTGTAGTGCTCTATGACTCTATGACTCTGTGCTGTATTGCTCTATGACTCTGTGCTGTAGTGATCTATGAATCTGTGCTTTAGTGCTCTATGACTCTGTGCTGTAGTGCTCTATGACTCTATGACTGTGCTGTAGTGCTCTATGATTCTACGACTCTGTGCTGTAGTGCTCTATGACTCTAAGACTGTGCTGTAGTGCTCTATGACTCTGTGCTGTAGTGCTCTATGATTCTACGACTCTGTGCTGTAGTGCTCTATGACTCCATGACTCTGTGCTGTATTGCTCTATGACTCTGTGCTGTAGTGATCTATGAATCTGTGCTTTAGTGCTCTATGACTCTGTGCTGTACTGCTCTATGATTCTACGACTCTGTGCTGTAGTCCTCTATGACTCTATAACTCTGTGCTGTATTGCTCTATGACTCTGTGCTGTAGTGATCTATGAATCTGTGCTTTAGTGCTCTATGACTCTGTGCTGTAGTGCTCTATGACTCTATGACTGTGCTGTAGTGCTCCATGATTCTACGACTCTGTGCTGTAGTGCTCTATGACTCTATGACTGTGCTGTAGTGCTCTATGACTCTGTGCTGTAGTGCTCTGTGACTCTATGACTATGTGCTGTAGTACTCTCTGACTCAGTACTGCAGTGCTCTATGATACTATGACTCTGTGCTGTAGTGCTCTATCACTCTGTGCTGTAGTGATCTATGGATCTGTGCTTTAGTGCTCTTTGACTCTATTACTCTGTGCTGTAGTGCTCTATGACTGTATGCTGTAGTGCTCTATCACTCTATGACTCTGTGCTCTAGTGCTCTGTGAGTCTATGACTCTGTGCTGTAGTGCTCTGTGACTCTGTTCTGTAGTGCTGTATGACTCTATGACTCTGTGCTGTAATGCTCTGTGACTCTGTGTTGTAGTGCTCTATGACTCTCTGACTCTGTGCTGTAGTGCTCTATGACTCTATGACTCTGTGCTTTAGTGCCCTATGACTCTGTGCTGTAGTGCTCTATGACTCTGTGCTGTAGTGCTCTATGACTCTATGACTCTGTGCTTTAGTGCCCTATGACTCTGTGCTGTACTGCTCTATGATTCTACGACTCTGTGCTGTAGTCCTCTATGACTCTATAACTGTGCTGTATTGCTCTATGACTCTGTGCTGTAGTGATCTATGAATCTGTGCTTTAGTGCTCTATGACTCTGTGCTGTAGTGCTCTATGACTCTATGACTGTGCTGTAGTGCTCTATGATTCTACGACTCTGTGCTGTAGTGCTCTATGACTCTATGACTGTGCTGTAGTGCTCTATGACTCTGTGCTGTAGTGCTCTGTGACTCTATGACTATGTGCTGTAGTACTCTCTGACTCAGTACTGCAGTGCTCTATGATACTATGACTCTGTGCTGTAGTGCTCTATCACTCTGTGCTGTAGTGATCTATGGATCTGTGCTTTAGTGCTCTTTGACTCTATTACTCTGTGCTGTAGTGCTCTATGACTGTATGCTGTAGTGCTCTATCACTCTATGACTCTGTGCTCTAGTGCTCTGTGAGTCTATGACTCTGTGCTGTAGTGCTCTGTGACTCTGTTCTGTAGTGCTGTATGACTCTATGACTCTGTGCTGTAATGCTCTGTGACTCTGTGTTGTAGTGCTCTATGACTCTCTGACTCTGTGCTGTAGTGCTCTATGACTCTATGACTCTGTGCTTTAGTGCCCTATGACTCTGTGCTGTAGTGCTCTATGACTCTGTGCTGTAGTGCTCTATAACTCTATGACTCTGTGCTTTAGTGCCCTATGACTCTGTGCTGTAGTGCTCTATGACTCTATGACTGTGCTGTAGTACTCTATGACTCTGTGCTGTAGTGCTCTGTGACTCTATGACTATGTGCTGTAGTGCTCTCTGACTCAGTACTGCAGTGCTCTATGATACTATGACTCTGTGCTGTAGTGCTCTATCACTCTGTGCTGTAGTGCTCTATGATTCTACGACTCTGTGCTGCAGTGCTCTATGACTCTATGACTCTGTGCTGTATTGCTCTATGACTCTGTTCTGTAGTGCTGTATGACTCTATGACTCTGTGCTGTAATGCTCTGTGACTCTGTGCTGTAGTGCTCTATGACTCTATGACTCTGTGCTGTAGTGCCCTATGACTCTGTGCCGTAGTGCTCTATGACTCTGTGCTGTAGTGCTCTATGACTCTGTGCTTTAGTGCTCTTTGACTCTGTGACTCTGTGCTGTATTGCTCCATGTCTCTTTGATTCTGTGCTGTAGTGCTCTATGATTCTATGACTCTGTGCTGTCGTGCTCTATGATTCTACGACTCTGTGCTGTAGTGCTCTATGACTCTAAGACTGTGCTGTAGTGCTCTATGACTCTGTGCTGTAGTGCTCTATGATTCTACGACTCTGTGCTGTAGTGCTCTATGACTCTATGACTCTGTGCTGTATTGCTCTATGACTCTGTGCTGTAGTGATCTATGAATCTGTGCTTTAGTGCTCTATGACTCTGTGCTGTAGTGCTCTATGACTCTATGACTGTGCTGTAGTGCTCTATGATTCTACGACTCTGTGCTGTAGTGCTCTATGACTCTAAGACTGTGCTGTAGTGCTCTATGACTCTGTGCTGTAGTGCTCTATGATTCTACGACTCTGTGCTGTAGTGCTCTATGACTCCATGACTCTGTGCTGTATTGCTCTATGACTCTGTGCTGTAGTGATCTATGAATCTGTGCTTTAGTGCTCTATGACTCTGTGCTGTACTGCTCTATGATTCTACGACTCTGTGCTGTAGTCCTCTATGACTCTATAACTCTGTGCTGTATTGCTCTATGACTCTGTGCTGTAGTGATCTATGAATCTGTGCTTTAGTGCTCTATGACTCTGTGCTGTAGTGCTCTATGACTCTATGACTGTGCTGTAGTGCTCTATGATTCTACGACTCTGTGCTGTAGTGCTCTATGACTCTATGACTGTGCTGTAGTGCTCTATGACTCTGTGCTGTAGTGCTCTGTGACTCTATGACTATGTGCTGTAGTACTCTCTGACTCAGTACTGCAGTGCTCTATGATACTATGACTCTGTGCTGTAGTGCTCTATCACTCTGTGCTGTAGTGATCTATGGATCTGTGCTTTAGTGCTCTTTGACTCTATTACTCTGTGCTGTAGTGCTCTATGACTGTATGCTGTAGTGCTCTATCACTCTATGACTCTGTGCTCTAGTGCTCTGTGAGTCTATGACTCTGTGCTGTAGTGCTCTGTGACTCTGTTCTGTAGTGCTGTATGACTCTATGACTCTGTGCTGTAATGCTCTGTGACTCTGTGTTGTAGTGCTCTATGACTCTCTGACTCTGTGCTGTAGTGCTCTATGACTCTATGACTCTGTGCTTTAGTGCCCTATGACTCTGTGCTGTAGTGCTCTATCACTCTGTGCTGTAGTGCTCTATGACTCTATGACTCTGTGCTTTAGTGCCCTATGACTCTGTGCTGTAGTGCTCTATGACTCTATGACTGTGCTGTAGTACTCTATGACTCTGTGCTGTAGTGCTCTGTGACTCTATGACTATGTGCTGTAGTGCTCTCTGACTCAGTACTGCAGTGCTCTATGATACTATGACTCTGTGCTGTAGTGCACTATCACTCTGTGCTGTAGTGCTCTATGATTCTACGACTCTGTGCTGCAGTGCTCTATGACTCTATGACTCTGTGCTGTATTGCTCTATGACTCTGTTCTGTAGTGCTGTATGACTCTATGACTCTGTGCTGTAATGCTCTGTGACTCTGTGCTGTAGTGCTCTATGACTCTATGACTCTGTGCTGTAGTGCCCTATGACTCTGTGCTGTAGTGCTCTATGACTCTGTGCTGTAGTGCTCTATGACTTTGTGCTTTAGTGCACTTTGACTCTGTGACTCTGTGCTGTATTGCTCCATGTCTCTTTGATTCTGTGCTGTAGTGCTCTATGATTCTATGACTCTGTGCTGTAGTGCTCTATGATTCTACGACTCTGTGCTGTAGTGCTCTATGACTCTAAGACTGTGCTGTAGTGCTCTATGACTCTGTGCTGTAGTGCTCTATGATTCTACGACTCTGTGCTGTAGTGCTCTATGACTCTATGACTCTGTGCTGTATTGCTCTATGACTCTGTGCTGTAGTGATCTATGAATCTGTGCTTTAGTGCTCTATGACTCTGTGCTGTAGTGCTCTATGACTCTATGACTGTGCTGTAGTGCTCTATGATTCTACGACTCTGTGCTGTAGTGCTCTATGACTCTAAGACTGTGCTGTAGTGCTCCATGACTCTGTGCTGTAGTGCTCTATGATTCTACGACTCTGTGCTGTAGTGCTCTATGACTCCATGACTCTGTGCTGTATTGCTCTATGACTCTGTGCTGTAGTGATCTATGAATCTGTGCTTTAGTGCTCTATGACTCTGTGCTGTACTGCTCTATGATTCTACGACTCTGTGCTGTAGTCCTCTATGACTCTATAACTCTGTGCTGTATACTCTATGACTCTGTGCTGTAGTGATCTATGAATCTGTGCTTTAGTGCTCTATGACTCTGTGCTGTAGTGCTCTATGACTCTATGACTGTGCTGTAGTGCTCTATGATTCTACAACTCTGTGCTGTAGTGCTCTATGACTCTATGACTGTGCTGTAGTGCTCTATGACTCTGTGCTGTAGTGCTCTGTGACTCTATGACTATGTGCTGTAGTACTCTCTGACTCAGTACTGCAGTGCTCTATGATACTATGACTCTGTGCTGTAGTGCTCTATCACTCTGTGCTGTAGTGATCTATGGATCTGTGCTTTAGTGCTCTTTGACTCTATTACTCTGTGCTGTAGTGCTCTATGACTGTATGCTGTAGTGCTCTATCACTCTATGACTCTGTGCTCTAGTGCTCTGTGAGTCTATGACTCTGTGCTGTAGTGCTCTGTGACTCTGTGCTGTAGTGCTCTATGACTCCATGACTCTGTGCTGTATTGCTCTATGACTCTGTGCTGTAGTGATCTATGAATCTGTGCTTTAGTGCTCTATGACTCTGTGCTGTACTGCTCTATGATTCTACGACTCTGTGCTGTAGTCCTCTATGACTCTATAACTCTGTGCTGTATTGCTCTATGACTCTGTGCTGTAGTGATCTATGAATCTGTGCTTTAGTGCTCTATGACTCTGTGCTGTAGTGCTCTATGACTCTATGACTGTGCTGTAGTGCTCTATGATTCTACGACTCTGTGCTGTAGTGCTCTATGACTCTATGACTGTGCTGTAGTGCTCTATGACTCTGTGCTGTAGTGCTCTGTGACTCTATGACTATGTGCTGTAGTACTCTCTGACTCAGTACTGCAGTGCTCTATGATACTATGACTCTGTGCTGTAGTGCTCTATCACTCTGTGCTGTAGTGATCTATGGATCTGTGCTTTAGTGCTCTTTGACTCTATTACTCTGTGCTGTAGTGCTCTATGACTGTATGCTGTAGTGCTCTATCACTCTATGACTCTGTGCTCTAGTGCTCTGTGAGTCTATGACTCTGTGCTCTAGTGCTCTGTGACTCTGTTCTGTAGTGCTGTATGACTCTATGACTCTGTGCTGTAATGCTCTGTGACTCTGTGTTGTAGTGCTCTATGACTCTCTGACTCTGTGCTGTAGTGCTCTATGACTCTATGACTCTGTGCTTTAGTGCCCTATGACTCTGTGCTGTAGTGCTCTATGACTCTGTGCTGTAGTGCTCTATGACTCTATGACTCTGTGCTTTAGTGCCCTATGACTCTGTGCTGTATTGCTCTATGACTCTGTGCTGTAGTGATCTATGAATCTGTGCTTTAGTGCTCTATGACTCTGTGCTGTACTGCTCTATGATTCTACGACTCTGTGCTGTAGTCCTCTATGACTCTATAACTGTGCTGTATTGCTCTATGACTCTGTGCTGTAGTGATCTATGAATCTGTGCTTTAGTGCTCTATGACTCTGTGCTGTAGTGCTCTATGACTCTATGACTGTGCTGTAGTGCTCTATGATTCTACGACTCTGTGCTGTAGTGCTCTATGACTCTATGACTGTGCTGTAGTGCTCTATGACTCTGTGCTGTAGTGCTCTGTGACTCTATGACTATGTGCTGTAGTACTCTCTGACTCAGTACTGCAGTGCTCTATGATACTATGACTCTGTGCTGTAGTGCTCTATCACTCTGTGCTGTAGTGATCTATGGATCTGTGCTTTAGTGCTCTTTGACTCTATTACTCTGTGCTGTAGTGCTCTATGACTGTATGCTGTAGTGCTCTATCACTCTATGACTCTGTGCTCTAGTGCTCTGTGAGTCTATGACTCTGTGCTGTAGTGCTCTGTGACTCTGTTCTGTAGTGCTGTATGACTCTATGACTCTGTGCTGTAATGCTCTGTGACTCTGTGTTGTAGTGCTCTATGACTCTCTGACTCTGTGCTGTAGTGCTCTATGACTCTATGACTCTGTGCTTTAGTGCCCTATGACTCTGTGCTGTAGTGCTCTATGACTCTGTGCTGTAGTGCTCTATAACTCTATGACTCTGTGCTTTAGTGCCCTATGACTCTGTGCTGTAGTGCTCTATGACTCTATGACTGTGCTGTAGTACTCTATGACTCTGTGCTGTAGTGCTCTGTGACTCTATGACTATGTGCTGTAGTGCTCTCTGACTCAGTACTGCAGTGCTCTATGATACTATGACTCTGTGCTGTAGTGCTCTATCACTCTGTGCTGTAGTGCTCTATGATTCTACGACTCTGTGCTGCAGTGCTCTATGACTCTATGACTCTGTGCTGTATTGCTCTATGACTCTGTTCTGTAGTGCTGTATGACTCTATGACTCTGTGCTGTAATGCTCTGTGACTCTGTGCTGTAGTGCTCTATGACTCTATGACTCTGTGCTGTAGTGCCCTATGACTCTGTGCTGTAGTGCTCTATGACTCTGTGCTGTAGTGCTCTATGACTCTGTGCTTTAGTGCTCTTTGACTCTGTGACTCTGTGCTGTATTGCTCCATGTCTCTTTGATTCTGTGCTGTAGTGCTCTATCATTCTATGACTCTGTGCTGTAGTGCTCTATGATTCTACGACTCTCTGCTGTAGTGCTCTATGACTCTAAGACTGTGCTGTAGTGCTCTATGACTCTGTGCTGTAGTGCTCTATGATTCTACGACTCTGTGCTGTAGTGCTCTATGACTCTATGACTCTGTGCTGTATTGCTCTATCACTCTGTGCTGTAGTGATCTATGAATCTGTGCTGTTGTGCTCTATGACTCTATGACTGTGCTGTAGTGCTCTATGACTCTGTGCTGTAGTGCTCTGTGACTCTATGACTATGTGCTGTAGTACTCTCTGACTCAGTACTGCAGTGCTCTATGATACTATGACTCTGTGCTGTAGTGCTCTATCACTCTGTGCTGTAGTGATCTATGGATCTGTGCTTTAGTGCTCTTTGACTCTATTACTCTGTGCTGTAGTGCTCTATGACTGTATGCTGTAGTGCTCTATCACTCTATGACTCTGTGCTCTAGTGCTCTGTGAGTCTATGACTCTGTGCTGTAGTGCTCTGTGACTCTGTGCTGTAGTGCTCTATGACTCCATGACTCTGTGCTGTATTGCTCTATGACTCTGTGCTGTAGTGATCTATGAATCTGTGCTTTAGTGCTCTATGACTCTGTGCTGTACTGCTCTATGATTCTACGACTCTGTGCTGTAGTCCTCTATGACTCTATAACTCTGTGCTGTATTGCTCTATGACTCTGTGCTGTAGTGATCTATGAATCTGTGCTTTAGTGCTCTATGACTCTGTGCTGTAGTGCTCTATGACTCTATGACTGTGCTGTAGTGCTCTATGATTCTACGACTCTGTGCTGTAGTGCTCTATGACTCTATGACTGTGCTGTAGTGCTCTATGACTCTGTGCTGTAGTGCTCTGTGACTCTATGACTATGTGCTGTAGTACTCTCTGACTCAGTACTGCAGTGCTCTATGATACTATGACTCTGTGCTGTAGTGCTCTATCACTCTGTGCTGTAGTGATCTATGGATCTGTGCTTTAGTGCTCTTTGACTCTATTACTCTGTGCTGTAGTGCTCTATGACTGTATGCTGTAGTGCTCTATCACTCTATGACTCTGTGCTCTAGTGCTCTGTGAGTCTATGACTCTGTGCTCTAGTGCTCTGTGACTCTGTTCTGTAGTGCTGTATGACTCTATGACTCTGTGCTGTAATGCTCTGTGACTCTGTGTTGTAGTGCTCTATGACTCTCTGACTCTGTGCTGTAGTGCTCTATGACTCTATGACTCTGTGCTTTAGTGCCCTATGACTCTGTGCTGTAGTGCTCTATGACTCTGTGCTGTAGTGCTCTATGACTCTATGACTCTGTGCTTTAGTGCCCTATGACTCTGTGCTGTATTGCTCTATGACTCTGTGCTGTAGTGATCTATGAATCTGTGCTTTAGTGCTCTATGACTCTGTGCTGTACTGCTCTATGATTCTACGACTCTGTGCTGTAGTCCTCTATGACTCTATAACTGTGCTGTATTGCTCTATGACTCTGTGCTGTAGTGATCTATGAATCTGTGCTTTAGTGCTCTATGACTCTGTGCTGTAGTGCTCTATGACTCTATGACTGTGCTGTAGTGCTCTATGATTCTACGACTCTGTGCTGTAGTGCTCTATGACTCTATGACTGTGCTGTAGTGCTCTATGACTCTGTGCTGTAGTGCTCTGTGACTCTATGACTATGTGCTGTAGTACTCTCTGACTCAGTACTGCAGTGCTCTATGATACTATGACTCTGTGCTGTAGTGCTCTATCACTCTGTGCTGTAGTGATCTATGGATCTGTGCTTTAGTGCTCTTTGACTCTATTACTCTGTGCTGTAGTGCTCTATGACTGTATGCTGTAGTGCTCTATCACTCTATGACTCTGTGCTCTAGTGCTCTGTGAGTCTATGACTCTGTGCTGTAGTGCTCTGTGACTCTGTTCTGTAGTGCTGTATGACTCTATGACTCTGTGCTGTAATGCTCTGTGACTCTGTGTTGTAGTGCTCTATGACTCTCTGACTCTGTGCTGTAGTGCTCTATGACTCTATGACTCTGTGCTTTAGTGCCCTATGACTCTGTGCTGTAGTGCTCTATGACTCTGTGCTGTAGTGCTCTATAACTCTATGACTCTGTGCTTTAGTGCCCTATGACTCTGTGCTGTAGTGCTCTATGACTCTATGACTGTGCTGTAGTACTCTATGACTCTGTGCTGTAGTGCTCTGTGACTCTATGACTATGTGCTGTAGTGCTCTCTGACTCAGTACTGCAGTGCTCTATGATACTATGACTCTGTGCTGTAGTGCTCTATCACTCTGTGCTGTAGTGCTCTATGATTCTACGACTCTGTGCTGCAGTGCTCTATGACTCTATGACTCTGTGCTGTATTGCTCTATGACTCTGTTCTGTAGTGCTGTATGACTCTATGACTCTGTGCTGTAATGCTCTGTGACTCTGTGCTGTAGTGCTCTATGACTCTATGACTCTGTGCTGTAGTGCCCTATGACTCTGTGCTGTAGTGCTCTATGACTCTGTGCTGTAGTGCTCTATGACTCTGTGCTTTAGTGCTCTTTGACTCTGTGACTCTGTGCTGTATTGCTCCATGTCTCTTTGATTCTGTGCTGTAGTGCTCTATGATTCTACGACTCTGTGCTGTAGTGCTCTATGACTCTATGACTGTGCTGTAGTGCTCTATGACTCTGTGCTGTAGTGCTCTGTGACTCTATGACTATGTGCTGTAGTACTCTCTGACTCAGTACTGCAGTGCTCTATGATACTATGACTGTGCTGTAGTGCTCTATCACTCTGTGCTGTAGTGATCTATGGATCTGTGCTTTAGTGCTCTTTGACTCTATTACTCTGTGCTGTAGTGCTCTATGACTGTATGCTGTAGTGCTCTATCACTCTATGACTCTGTGCTCTAGTGCTCTGTGAGTCTATGACTCTGTGCTGTAGTGCTCTGTGACTCTGTTCTGTAGTGCTGTATGACTCTATGACTCTGTGCTGTAATGCTCTGTGACTCTGTGTTGTAGTGCTCTATGACTCTCTGACTCTGTGCTGTAGTGCTCTATGACTCTATGACTCTGTGCTTTAGTGCCCTATGACTCTGTGCTGTAGTGCTCTATGACTCTGTGCTGTAGTGCTCTATGACTCTATGACTCTGTGCTTTAGTGCCCTATGACTCTGTGCTGTAGTGCTCTATGACTCTATGACTGTGCTGTAGTACTCTATGACTCTGTGCTGTAGTGCTCTGTGACTCTATGACTATGTGCTGTAGTGCTCTCTGACTCAGTACTGCAGTGCTCTATGATACTATGACTCTGTGCTGTGGTGCTCTATCACTCTGTGCTGTAGTGCTCTATGATTCTACGACTCTGTGCTGCAGTGCTCTATGACTCTATGACTCTGTGCTGTATTGCTCTATGACTCTGTTCTGTAGTGCTGTATGACTCTATGACTCTGTGCTGTAATGCTCTGTGACTCTGTGCTGTAGTGCTCTATGACTCTATGACTCTGTGCTGTAGTGCCCTATGACTCTGTGCTGTAGTGCTCTATGACTCTGTGCTGTAGTGCTCTATGACTTTGTGCTTTAGTGCTCTTTGACTCTGTGACTCTGTGCTGTATTGCTCCATGTCTCTTTGATTCTGTGCTGTAGTGCTCTATGATTCTATGACTCTGTGCTGTAGTGCTCTATGATTCTACGACTCTGTGCTGTAGTGCTCTATGACTCTGTGCTGTAGTGCTCTATGATTCTACGACTCTGTGCTGTAGTGCTCTATGATTCTATGACTCTGTGCTGTAGTGCTCTATGACTCTAAGACTGTGCTGTAGTGCTCTATGACTCTGTGCTGTAGTGCTCTATGATTCTACGACTCTGTGCTGTAGTGCTCTAATACTCTATGACTCTGTGCTTTAGTGCCCTATGACTCTGTGCTGTAGTGCTCTATGACTCTGTGCTGTAGTGCTCCATGAGTCTATGACTCTGTGCTTTAGTGCCCTATGACTCTGTGCTGTAGTGCTCTATGACTCTATGACTGTGCTGTAGTACTCTATGACTCTGTGCTGTAGTGCTCTGTGACTCTATGACTATGTGCTGTAGTGCTCTCTGACTCAGTACTGCAGTGCTCTATGATACTATGACTCTGTGCTGTAGTGCTCTATCACTCTGTGCTGTAGTGCTCTATGATTCTACGACTCTGTGCTGCAGTACTCTATGACTCTATGACTCTGTGCTGTATTGCTCTATGACTCTGTTCTGTAGTGCTGTATGACTCTATGACTCTGTGCTGTAATGCTCTGTGACTCTGTGCTGTAGTGCTCTATGACTCTATGACTCTGTGCTGTAGTGCCCTATGACTCTGTGCTGTAGTGCTCTATGACTCTGTGCTGTAGTGCTCTATGACTTTGTGCTTTAGTGCTCTTTGACTCTGTGACTCTGTGCTTTATTGCTCCATGTCTCTTTGATTCTGTGCTGTAGTGCTCTATGATTCTATGACTCTGTGCTGTAGTGCTCTATGATTCTACGACTCTGTGCTGTAGTGCTCTATGACTCTAAGACTGTGCTGTAGTGCTCTATGACTCTGTGCTGTAGTGCTCTATGATTCTACGACTCTGTGCTGTAGTGCTCTATGACTCTATGACTCTGTGCTGCATTGCTCTATCACTCTGTGCTGTAGTGATCTATGAATCTGTGCTTTAGTGCTCTATGACTCTGTGCTGTAGTGCTCTATGACTCTATGACTGTGCTGTAGTGCTCTATGATTCTACGACTCTGTGCTGTAGTGCTCTATGACTCTAAGACTGTGCTGTAGTGCTCTATGACTCTGTGCTGTAGTGCTCTATGATTCTACGACTCTGTGCTGTAGTGCTCTATGACTCCATGACTCTGTGCTGTATTGCTCTATGACTCTGTGCTGTAGTGATCTATGACTCTGTGCTTTAGTGCCCTATGACTCTGTGCTGTATTGCTCTATGACTCTGTGCTGTAGTGATCTATGAATCTGTGCTTTAGTGCTCTATGACTCTGTGCTGTACTGCTCTATGATTCTACGACTCTGTGCTGTAGTCCTCTATGACTCTATAACTCTGTGCTGTATTGCTCTATGACTCTGTGCTGTAGTGATCTATGAATCTGTGCTTTAGTGCTCTATGACTCTGTGCTGTAGTGCTCTATGACTCTATGACTGTGCTGTAGTGCTCTATGATTCTACGACTCTGTGCTGTAGTGCTCTATGACTCTATGACTGTGCTGTAGTGCTCTATGACTCTGTGCTGTAGTGCTCTGTGACTCTATGACTATGTGCTGTAGTACTCTCTGACTCAGTACTGCAGTGCTCTATGATACTATGACTGTGCTGTAGTGCTCTATCACTCTGTGCTGTAGTGATCTATGGATCTGTGCTTTAGTGCTCTTTGACTCTATTACTCTGTGCTGTAGTGCTCTATGACTGTATGCTGTAGTGCTCTATCACTCTATGACTCTGTGCTCTAGTGCTCTGTGAGTCTATGACTCTGTGCTGTAGTGCTCTGTGACTCTGTTCTGTAGTGCTGTATGACTCTATGACTCTGTGCTGTAATGCTCTGTGACTCTGTGTTGTAGTGCTCTATGACTCTCTGACTCTGTGCTGTCGTGCTCTATGATTCTACGACTCTGTGCTGTAGTGCTCTATGACTCTAAGACTGTGCTGTAGTGCTCTATGACTCTGTGCTGTAGTGCTCTATGATTCTACGACTCTGTGCTGTAGTGCTCTATGACTCTATGACTCTGTGCTGTATTGCTCTATGACTCTGTGCTGTAGTGATCTATGAATCTGTGCTTTAGTGCTCTATGACTCTGTGCTGTAGTGCTCTATGACTCTATGACTGTGCTGTAGTGCTCTATGATTCTACGACTCTGTGCTGTAGTGCTCGATGACTCTAAGACTGTGCTGTAGTGCTCTATGACTCTGTGCTGTAGTGCTCTATGATTCTACGACTCTGTGCTGTAGTGCTCTATGACTCCATGACTCTGTGCTGTATTGCTCTATGACTCTGTGCTGTAGTGATCTATGAATCTGTGCTTTAGTGCTCTATGACTCTGTGCTGTACTGCTCTATGATTCTACGACTCTGTGCTGTAGTCCTCTATGACTCTATAACTCTGTGCTGTATTGCTCTATGACTCTGTGCTGTAGTGATCTATGAATCTGTGCTTTAGTGCTCTATGACTCTGTGCTGTAGTGCTCTATGACTCTATGACTGTGCTGTAGTGCTCTATGATTCTACGACTCTGTGCTGTAGTGCTCTATGACTCTATGACTGTGCTGTAGTGCTCTATGACTCTGTGCTGTAGTGCTCTGTGACTCTATGACTATGTGCTGTAGTACTCTCTGACTCAGTACTGCAGTGCTCTATGATACTATGACTCTGTGCTGTAGTGCTCTATCACTCTGTGCTGTAGTGATCTATGGATCTGTGCTTTAGTGCTCTTTGACTCTATTACTCTGTGCTGTAGTGCTCTATGACTGTATGCTGTAGTGCTCTATCACTCTATGACTCTGTGCTCTAGTGCTCTGTGAGTCTATGACTCTGTGCTCTAGTGCTCTGTGACTCTGTTCTGTAGTGCTGTATGACTCTATGACTCTGTGCTGTAATGCTCTGTGACTCTGTGTTGTAGTGCTCTATGACTCTCTGACTCTGTGCTGTAGTGCTCTATGACTCTATGACTCTGTGCTTTAGTGCCCTATGACTCTGTGCTGTAGTGCTCTATGACTCTGTGCTGTAGTGCTCTATGACTCTATGACTCTGTGCTTTAGTGCCCTATGACTCTGTGCTGTATTGCTCTATGACTCTGTGCTGTAGTGATCTATGAATCTGTGCTTTAGTGCTCTATGACTCTGTGCTGTACTGCTCTATGATTCTACGACTCTGTGCTGTAGTCCTCTATGACTCTATAACTGTGCTGTATTGCTCTATGACTCTGTGCTGTAGTGATCTATGAATCTGTGCTTTAGTGCTCTATGACTCTGTGCTGTAGTGCTCTATGACTCTATGACTGTGCTGTAGTGCTCTATGATTCTACGACTCTGTGCTGTAGTGCTCTATGACTCTATGACTGTGCTGTAGTGCTCTATGACTCTGTGCTGTAGTGCTCTGTGACTCTATGACTATGTGCTGTAGTACTCTCTGACTCAGTACTGCAGTGCTCTATGATACTATGACTCTGTGCTGTAGTGCTCTATCACTCTGTGCTGTAGTGATCTATGGATCTGTGCTTTAGTGCTCTTTGACTCTATTACTCTGTGCTGTAGTGCTCTATGACTGTATGCTGTAGTGCTCTATCACTCTATGACTCTGTGCTCTAGTGCTCTGTGAGTCTATGACTCTGTGCTGTAGTGCTCTGTGACTCTGTTCTGTAGTGCTGTATGACTCTATGACTCTGTGCTGTAATGCTCTGTGACTCTGTGTTGTAGTGCTCTATGACTCTCTGACTCTGTGCTGTAGTGCTCTATGACTCTATGACTCTGTGCTTTAGTGCCCTATGACTCTGTGCTGTAGTGCTCTATGACTCTGTGCTGTAGTGCTCTATAACTCTATGACTCTGTGCTTTAGTGCCCTATGACTCTGTGCTGTAGTGCTCTATGACTCTATGACTGTGCTGTAGTACTCTATGACTCTGTGCTGTAGTGCTCTGTGACTCTATGACTATGTGCTGTAGTGCTCTCTGACTCAGTACTGCAGTGCTCTATGATACTATGACTCTGTGCTGTAGTGCTCTATCACTCTGTGCTGTAGTGCTCTATGATTCTACGACTCTGTGCTGCAGTGCTCTATGACTCTATGACTCTGTGCTGTATTGCTCTATGACTCTGTTCTGTAGTGCTGTATGACTCTATGACTCTGTGCTGTAATGCTCTGTGACTCTGTGCTGTAGTGCTCTATGACTCTATGACTCTGTGCTGTAGTGCCCTATGACTCTGTGCTGTAGTGCTCTATGACTCTGTGCTGTAGTGCTCTATGACTCTGTGCTTTAGTGCTCTTTGACTCTGTGACTCTGTGCTGTATTGCTCCATGTCTCTTTGATTCTGTGCTGTAGTGCTCTATGATTCTACGACTCTGTGCTGTAGTGCTCTATGACTCTATGACTGTGCTGTAGTGCTCTATGACTCTGTGCTGTAGTGCTCTGTGACTCTATGACTATGTGCTGTAGTACTCTCTGACTCAGTACTGCAGTGCTCTATGATACTATGACTGTGCTGTAGTGCTCTATCACTCTGTGCTGTAGTGATCTATGGATCTGTGCTTTAGTGCTCTTTGACTCTATTACTCTGTGCTGTAGTGCTCTATGACTGTATGCTGTAGTGCTCTATCACTCTATGACTCTGTGCTCTAGTGCTCTGTGAGTCTATGACTCTGTGCTGTAGTGCTCTGTGACTCTGTTCTGTAGTGCTGTATGACTCTATGACTCTGTGCTGTAATGCTCTGTGACTCTGTGTTGTAGTGCTCTATGACTCTCTGACTCTGTGCTGTAGTGCTCTATGACTCTATGACTCTGTGCTTTAGTGCCCTATGACTCTGTGCTGTAGTGCTCTATGACTCTGTGCTGTAGTGCTCTATAACTCTATGACTCTGTGCTTTAGTGCCCTATGACTCTGTGCTGTAGTGCTCTATGACTCTATGACTGTGCTGTAGTACTCTATGACTCTGTGCTGTAGTGCTCTGTGACTCTATGACTATGTGCTGTAGTGCTCTCTGACTCAGTACTGCAGTGCTCTATGATACTATGACTCTGTGCTGTAGTGCTCTATCACTCTGTGCTGTAGTGCTCTATGATTCTACGACTCTGTGCTGCAGTGCTCTATGACTCTATGACTCTGTGCTGTATTGCTCTATGACTCTGTTCTGTAGTGCTGTATGACTCTATGACTCTGTGCTGTAATGCTCTGTGACTCTGTGCTGTAGTGCTCTATGACTCTATGACTCTGTGCTGTAGTGCCCTATGACTCTGTGCTGTAGTGCTCTATGACTCTGTGCTGTAGTGCTCTATGACTCTGTGCTTTAGTGCTCTTTGACTCTGTGACTCTGTGCTGTATTGCTCCATGTCTCTTTGATTCTGTGCTGTAGTGCTCTATGATTCTATGACTCTGTGCTGTAGTGCTCTATGATTCTACGACTCTGTGCTGTAGTGCTCTATGACTCTAAGACTGTGCTGTAGTGCTCTATGACTCTGTGCTGTAGTGCTCTATGATTCTACGACTCTGTGCTGTAGTGCTCTATGACTCTATGACTCTGTGCTGTATTGCTCTATGACTCTGTGCTGTAGTGATCTATGAATCTGTGCTTTAGTGCTCTATGACTCTGTGCTGTAGTGCTCTATGACTCTATGACTGTGCTGTAGTGCTCTATGATTCTACGACTCTGTGCTGTAGTGCTCTATGACTCTAAGACTGTGCTGTAGTGCTCTATGACTCTGTGCTGTAGTGCTCTATGATTCTACGACTCTGTGCTGTAGTGCTCTATGACTCCATGACTCTGTGCTGTATTGCTCTATGACTCTGTGCTGTAGTGATCTATGAATCTGTGCTTTAGTGCTCTATGACTCTGTGCTGTACTGCTCTATGATTCTACGACTCTGTGCTGTAGTCCTCTATGACTCTATAACTCTGTGCTGTATTGCTCTATGACTCTGTGCTGTAGTGATCTATGAATCTGTGCTTTAGTGCTCTATGACTCTGTGCTGTAGTGCTCTATGACTCTATGACTGTGCTGTAGTGCTCTATGATTCTACGACTCTGTGCTGTAGTGCTCTATGACTCTATGACTGTGCTGTAGTGCTCTATGACTCTGTGCTGTAGTGCTCTGTGACTCTATGACTATGTGCTGTAGTACTCTCTGACTCAGTACTGCAGTGCTCTATGATACTATGACTCTGTGCTGTAGTGCTCTATCACTCTGTGCTGTAGTGATCTATGGATCTGTGCTTTAGTGCTCTTTGACTCTATTACTCTGTGCTGTAGTGCTCTATGACTGTATGCTGTAGTGCTCTATCACTCTATGACTCTGTGCTCTAGTGCTCTGTGAGTCTATGACTCTGTGCTGTAGTGCTCTGTGACTCTGTTCTGTAGTGCTGTATGACTCTATGACTCTGTGCTGTAATGCTCTGTGACTCTGTGTTGTAGTGCTCTATGACTCTCTGACTCTGTGCTGTAGTGCTCTATGACTCTATGACTCTGTGCTTTAGTGCCCTATGACTCTGTGCTGTAGTGCTCTATGACTCTGTGCTGTAGTGCTCTATGACTCTATGACTCTGTGCTTTAGCGCCCTATGACTCTGTGCTGTATTGCTCTATGACTCTGTGCTGTAGTGATCTATGAATCTGTGCTTTAGTGCTCTATGACTCTGTGCTGTACTGCTCTATGATTCTACGACTCTGTGCTGTAGTCCTCTATGACTCTATAACTGTGCTGTATTGCTCTATGACTCTGTGCTGTAGTGATCTATGAATCTGTGCTTTAGTGCTCTATGACTCTGTGCTGTAGTGCTCTATGACTCTATGACTGTGCTGTAGTGCTCTATGATTCTACGACTCTGTGCTGTAGTGCTCTATGACTCTATGACTGTGCTGTAGTGCTCTATGACTCTGTGCTGTAGTGCTCTGTGACTCTATGACTATGTGCTGTAGTACTCTCTGACTCAGTACTGCAGTGCTCTATGATACTATGACTCTGTGCTGTAGTGCTCTATCACTCTGTGCTGTAGTGATCTATGGATCTGTGCTTTAGTGCTCTTTGACTCTATTACTCTGTGCTGTAGTGCTCTATGACTGTATGCTGTAGTGCTCTATCACTCTATGACTCTGTGCTCTAGTGCTCTGTGAGTCTATGACTCTGTGCTGTAGTGCTCTGTGACTCTGTTCTGTAGTGCTGTATGACTCTATGACTCTGTGCTGTAATGCTCTGTGACTCTGTGTTGTAGTGCTCTATGACTCTCTGACTCTGTGCTGTAGTGCTCTATGACTCTATGACTCTGTGCTTTAGTGCCCTATGACTCTGTGCTGTAGTGCTCTATGACTCTGTGCTGTAGTGCTCTATAACTCTATGACTCTGTGCTTTAGTGCCCTATGACTCTGTGCTGTAGTGCTCTATGACTCTATGACTGTGCTGTAGTACTCTATGACTCTGTGCTGTAGTGCTCTGTGACTCTATGACTATGTGCTGTAGTGCTCTCTGACTCAGTACTGCAGTGCTCTATGATACTATGACTCTGTGCTGTAGTGCTCTATCACTCTGTGCTGTAGTGCTCTATGATTCTACGACTCTGTGCTGCAGTGCTCTATGACTCTATGACTCTGTGCTGTATTGCTCTATGACTCTGTTCTGTAGTGCTGTATGACTCTATGACTCTGTGCTGTAATGCTCTGTGACTCTGTGCTGTAGTGCTCTATGACTCTATGACTCTGTGCTGTAGTGCCCTATGACTCTGTGCTGTAGTGCTCTATGACTCTGTGCTGTAGTGCTCTATGACTCTGTGCTTTAGTGCTCTTTGACTCTGTGACTCTGTGCTGTATTGCTCCATGTCTCTTTGATTCTGTGCTGTAGTGCTCTATGATTCTATGACTCTGTGCTGTAGTGCTCTATGATTCTACGACTCTGTGCTGTAGTGCTCTATGACTCTAAGACTGTGCTGTAGTGCTCTATGACTCTGTGCTGTAGTGCTCTATGATTCTACGACTCTGTGCTGTAGTGCTCTATGACTCTATGACTCTGTGCTGTATTGCTCTATGACTCTGTTCTGTAGTGCTGTATGACTCTATGACTCTGTGCTGTAATGCTCTGTGACTCTGTGCTGTAGTGCTCTATGACTCTATGACTCTCTGCTGTAGTGCCCTATGACTCTGTGCTGTAGTGCTCTATGACTCTGTGCTGTAGTGCTCTATGACTCTGTGCTTTAGTGCTCTTTGACTCTGTGACTCTGTGCTGTATTGCTCCATGTCTCTTTGATTCTGTGCTGTAGTGCTCTATGATTCTATGACTCTGTGCTGTCGTGCTCTATGATTCTACGACTCTGTGCTGTAGTGCTCTATGACTCTAAGACTGTGCTGTAGTGCTCTATGACTCTGTGCTGTAGTGCTCTATGATTCTACGACTCTGTGCTGTAGTGCTCTATGACTCTATGACTCTGTGCTGTATTGCTCTATGACTCTGTGCTGTAGTGATCTATGAATCTGTGCTTTAGTGCTCTATGACTCTGTGCTGTAGTGCTCTATGACTTTATGACTGTGCTGTAGTGCTCTATGATTCTACGACTCTGTGCTGTAGTGCTCTATGACTCTAAGACTGTGCTGTAGTGCTCTATGACTCTGTGCTGTAGTGCTCTATGATTCTACGACTCTGTGCTGTAGTGCTCTATGACTCCATGACTCTGTGCTGTATTGCTCTATGACTCTGTGCTGTAGTGATCTATGAATCTGTGCTTTAGTGCTCTATGACTCTGTGCTGTACTGCTCTATGATTCTACGACTCTGTGCTGTAGTCCTCTATGACTCTATAACTCTGTGCTGTATACTCTATGACTCTGTGCTGTAGTGATCTATGAATCTGTGCTTTAGTGCTCTATGACTCTGTGCTGTAGTGCTCTATGACTCTATGACTGTGCTGTAGTGCTCTATGATTCTACGACTCTGTGCTGTAGTGCTCTATGACTCTATGACTGTGCTGTAGTGCTCTATGACTCTGTGCTGTAGTGCTCTGTGACTCTATGACTATGTGCTGTAGTACTCTCTGACTCAGTACTGCAGTGCTCTATGATACTATGACTCTGTGCTGTAGTGCTCTATCACTCTGTGCTGTAGTGATCTATGGATCTGTGCTTTAGTGCTCTTTGACTCTATTACTCTGTGCTGTAGTGCTCTATGACTGTATGCTGTAGTGCTCTATCACTCTATGACTCTGTGCTCTAGTGCTCTGTGAGTCTATGACTCTGTGCTGTAGTGCTCTGTGACTCTGTTCTGTAGTGCTGTATGACTCTATGACTCTGTGCTGTAATGCTCTGTGACTCTGTGTTGTAGTGCTCTATGACTCTCTGACTCTGTGCTGTAGTGCTCTATGACTCTATGACTCTGTGCTGTAGTGCTCTACGACTCTGTGCTGTAGTGCTCTATGACTCTATGACTCTGTGCTTTAGTGCCCTATGACTCTGTGCTGTAGTGCTCTATGACTCTATGACTGTGCTGTAGTACTCTATGACTCTGTGCTGTAGTGCTCTGTGACTCTATGACTATGTGCTGTAGTGCTCTCTGACTCAGTACTGCAGTGCTCTATGATACTATGACTCTGTGCTGTAGTGCTCTATCACTCTGTGCTGTAGTGCTCTATGATTCTACGACTCTGTGCTGCAGTGCTCTATGACTCTATGACTCTGTGCTGTATTGCTCTATGACTCTGTTCTGTAGTGCTGTATGACTCTATGACTCTGTGCTGTAATGCTCTGTGACTCTGTGCTGTAGTGCTCTATGACTCTATGACTCTGTGCTGTAGTGCCCTATGACTCTGTGCTGTAGTGCTCTATGACTCTGTGCTGTAGTGCTCTATGACTTTGTGCTTTAGTGCTCTTTGACTCTGTGACTCTGTGCTGTATTGCTCCATGTCTCTTTGATTCTGTGCTGTAGTGCTCTATGATTCTATGACTCTGTGCTGTAGTGCTCTATGATTCTACGACTCTGTGCTGTAGTGCTCTATGACTCTAAGACTGTGCTGTAGTGCTCTATGACTCTGTGCTGTAGTGCTCTATGAATCTGTGCTTTAGTGCTCTATGACTCTGTGCTGTACTGCTCTATGATTCTACGACTCTGTGCTGTAGTCCTCTATGACTCTATAACTGTGCTGTATTGCTCTATGACTCTGTGCTGTAGTGATCTATGAATCTGTGCTTTAGTGCTCTATGACTCTGTGCTGTAGTGCTCTATGACTCTATGACTGTGCTGTAGTGCTCTATGATTCTACGACTCTGTGCTGTAGTGCTCTATGACTCTATGACTGTGCTGTAGTGCTCTATGACTCTGTGCTGTAGTGCTCTGTGACTCTATGACTATGTGCTGTAGTACTCTCTGACTCAGTACTGCAGTGCTCTATGATACTATGACTCTGTGCTGTAGTGCTCTATCACTCTGTGCTGTAGTGATCTATGGATCTGTGCTTTAGTGCTCTTTGACTCTATTACTCTGTGCTGTAGTGCTCTATGACTGTATGCTGTAGTGCTCTATCACTCTATGACTCTGTGCTCTAGTGCTCTGTGAGTCTATGACTCTGTGCTGTAGTGCTCTGTGACTCTGTTCTGTAGTGCTGTATGACTCTATGACTCTGTGCTGTAATGCTCTGTGACTCTGTGTTGTAGTGCTCTATGACTCTCTGACTCTGTGCTGTAGTGCTCTATGACTCTATGACTCTGTGCTTTAGTGCCCTATGACTCTGTGCTGTAGTGCTCTATGACTCTGTGCTGTAGTGCTCTATAACTCTATGACTCTGTGCTTTAGTGCCCTATGACTCTGTGCTGTAGTGCTCTATGACTCTATGACTGTGCTGTAGTACTCTATGACTCTGTGCTGTAGTGCTCTGTGACTCTATGACTATGTGCTGTAGTGCTCTCTGACTCAGTACTGCAGTGCTCTATGATACTATGACTCTGTGCTGTAGTGCTCTATCACTCTGTGCTGTAGTGCTCTATGATTCTACGACTCTGTGCTGCAGTGCTCTATGACTCTATGACTCTGTGCTGTATTGCTCTATGACTCTGTTCTGTAGTGCTGTATGACTCTATGACTCTGTGCTGTAATGCTCTGTGACTCTGTGCTGTAGTGCTCTATGACTCTATGACTCTGTGCTGTAGTGCCCTATGACTCTGTGCTGTAGTGCTCTATGACTCTGTGCTGTAGTGCTCTATGACTCTGTGCTTTAGTGCTCTTTGACTCTGTGACTCTGTGCTGTATTGCTCCATGTCTCTTTGATTCTGTGCTGTAGTGCTCTATGATTCTACGACTCTGTGCTGTAGTGCTCTATGACTCTATGACTGTGCTGTAGTGCTCTATGACTCTGTGCTGTAGTGCTCTGTGACTCTATGACTATGTGCTGTAGTACTCTCTGACTCAGTACTGCAGTGCTCTATGATACTATGACTGTGCTGTAGTGCTCTATCACTCTGTGCTGTAGTGATCTATGGATCTGTGCTTTAGTGCTCTTTGACTCTATTACTCTGTGCTGTAGTGCTCTATGACTGTATGCTGTAGTGCTCTATCACTCTATGACTCTGTGCTCTAGTGCTCTGTGAGTCTATGACTCTGTGCTGTAGTGCTCTGTGACTCTGTTCTGTAGTGCTGTATGACTCTATGACTCTGTGCTGTAATGCTCTGTGACTCTGTGTTGTAGTGCTCTATGACTCTCTGACTCTGTGCTGTAGTGCTCTATGACTCTATGACTCTGTGCTTTAGTGCCCTATGACTCTGTGCTGTAGTGCTCTATGACTCTGTGCTGTAGTGCTCTATAACTCTATGACTCTGTGCTTTAGTGCCCTATGACTCTGTGCTGTAGTGCTCTATGACTCTATGACTGTGCTGTAGTACTCTATGACTCTGTGCTGTAGTGCTCTGTGACTCTATGACTATGTGCTGTAGTGCTCTCTGACTCAGTACTGCAGTGCTCTATGATACTATGACTCTGTGCTGTAGTGCTCTATCACTCTGTGCTGTAGTGCTCTATGATTCTACGACTCTGTGCTGCAGTGCTCTATGACTCTATGACTCTGTGCTGTATTGCTCTATGACTCTGTTCTGTAGTGCTGTATGACTCTATGACTCTGTGCTGTAATGCTCTGTGACTCTGTGCTGTAGTGCTCTATGACTCTATGACTCTGTGCTGTAGTGCCCTATGACTCTGTGCTGTAGTGCTCTATGACTCTGTGCTGTAGTGCTCTATGACTCTGTGCTTTAGTGCTCTTTGACTCTGTGACTCTGTGCTGTATTGCTCCATGTCTCTTTGATTCTGTGCTGTAGTGCTCTATGATTCTATGACTCTGTGCTGTAGTGCTCTATGATTCTACGACTCTGTGCTGTAGTGCTCTATGACTCTAAGACTGTGCTGTAGTGCTCTATGACTCTGTGCTGTAGTGCTCTATGATTCTACGACTCTGTGCTGTAGTGCTCTATGACTCTATGACTCTGTGCTGTATTGCTCTATGACTCTGTGCTGTAGTGATCTATGAATCTGTGCTTTAGTGCTCTATGACTCTGTGCTGTAGTGCTCTATGACTCTATGACTGTGCTGTAGTGCTCTATGATTCTACGACTCTGTGCTGTAGTGCTCTATGACTCTAAGACTGTGCTGTAGTGCTCTATGACTCTGTGCTGTAGTGCTCTATGATTCTACGACTCTGTGCTGTAGTGCTCTATGACTCCATGACTCTGTGCTGTATTGCTCTATGACTCTGTGCTGTAGTGATCTATGAATCTGTGCTTTAGTGCTCTATGACTCTGTGCTGTACTGCTCTATGATTCTACGACTCTGTGCTGTAGTCCTCTATGACTCTATAACTCTGTGCTGTATTGCTCTATGACTCTGTGCTGTAGTGATCTATGAATCTGTGCTTTAGTGCTCTATGACTCTGTGCTGTAGTGCTCTATGACTCTATGACTGTGCTGTAGTGCTCTATGATTCTACGACTCTGTGCTGTAGTGCTCTATGACTCTATGACTGTGCTGTAGTGCTCTATGACTCTGTGCTGTAGTGCTCTGTGACTCTATGACTATGTGCTGTAGTACTCTCTGACTCAGTACTGCAGTGCTCTATGATACTATGACTCTGTGCTGTAGTGCTCTATCACTCTGTGCTGTAGTGATCTATGGATCTGTGCTTTAGTGCTCTTTGACTCTATTACTCTGTGCTGTAGTGCTCTATGACTGTATGCTGTAGTGCTCTATCACTCTATGACTCTGTGCTCTAGTGCTCTGTGAGTCTATGACTCTGTGCTGTAGTGCTCTGTGACTCTGTTCTGTAGTGCTGTATGACTCTATGACTCTGTGCTGTAATGCTCTGTGACTCTGTGTTGTAGTGCTCTATGACTCTCTGACTCTGTGCTGTAGTGCTCTATGACTCTATGACTCTGTGCTTTAGTGCCCTATGACTCTGTGCTGTAGTGCTCTATGACTCTGTGCTGTAGTGCTCTATGACTCTATGACTCTGTGCTTTAGCGCCCTATGACTCTGTGCTGTATTGCTCTATGACTCTGTGCTGTAGTGATCTATGAATCTGTGCTTTAGTGCTCTATGACTCTGTGCTGTACTGCTCTATGATTCTACGACTCTGTGCTGTAGTCCTCTATGACTCTATAACTGTGCTGTATTGCTCTATGACTCTGTGCTGTAGTGATCTATGAATCTGTGCTTTAGTGCTCTATGACTCTGTGCTGTAGTGCTCTATGACTCTATGACTGTGCTGTAGTGCTCTATGATTCTACGACTCTGTGCTGTAGTGCTCTATGACTCTATGACTGTGCTGTAGTGCTCTATGACTCTGTGCTGTAGTGCTCTGTGACTCTATGACTATGTGCTGTAGTACTCTCTGACTCAGTACTGCAGTGCTCTATGATACTATGACTCTGTGCTGTAGTGCTCTATCACTCTGTGCTGTAGTGATCTATGGATCTGTGCTTTAGTGCTCTTTGACTCTATTACTCTGTGCTGTAGTGCTCTATGACTGTATGCTGTAGTGCTCTATCACTCTATGACTCTGTGCTCTAGTGCTCTGTGAGTCTATGACTCTGTGCTGTAGTGCTCTGTGACTCTGTTCTGTAGTGCTGTATGACTCTATGACTCTGTGCTGTAATGCTCTGTGACTCTGTGTTGTAGTGCTCTATGACTCTCTGACTCTGTGCTGTAGTGCTCTATGACTCTATGACTCTGTGCTTTAGTGCCCTATGACTCTGTGCTGTAGTGCTCTATGACTCTGTGCTGTAGTGCTCTATAACTCTATGACTCTGTGCTTTAGTGCCCTATGACTCTGTGCTGTAGTGCTCTATGACTCTATGACTGTGCTGTAGTACTCTATGACTCTGTGCTGTAGTGCTCTGTGACTCTATGACTATGTGCTGTAGTGCTCTCTGACTCAGTACTGCAGTGCTCTATGATACTATGACTCTGTGCTGTAGTGCTCTATCACTCTGTGCTGTAGTGCTCTATGATTCTACGACTCTGTGCTGCAGTGCTCTATGACTCTATGACTCTGTGCTGTATTGCTCTATGACTCTGTTCTGTAGTGCTGTATGACTCTATGACTCTGTGCTGTAATGCTCTGTGACTCTGTGCTGTAGTGCTCTATGACTCTATGACTCTGTGCTGTAGTGCCCTATGACTCTGTGCTGTAGTGCTCTATGACTCTGTGCTGTAGTGCTCTATGACTCTGTGCTTTAGTGCTCTTTGACTCTGTGACTCTGTGCTGTATTGCTCCATGTCTCTTTGATTCTGTGCTGTAGTGCTCTATGATTCTATGACTCTGTGCTGTCGTGCTCTATGATTCTACGACTCTGTGCTGTAGTGCTCTATGACTCTAAGACTGTGCTGTAGTGCTCTATGACTCTGTGCTGTAGTGCTCTATGATTCTACGACTCTGTGCTGTAGTGCTCTATGACTCTATGACTCTGTGCTGTATTGCTCTATGACTCTGTGCTGTAGTGATCTATGAATCTGTGCTTTAGTGCTCTATGACTCTGTGCTGTAGTGCTCTATGACTTTATGACTGTGCTGTAGTGCTCTATGATTCTACGACTCTGTGCTGTAGTGCTCTATGACTCTAAGACTGTGCTGTAGTGCTCTATGACTCTGTGCTGTAGTGCTCTATGATTCTACGACTCTGTGCTGTAGTGCTCTATGACTCCATGACTCTGTGCTGTATTGCTCTATGACTCTGTGCTGTAGTGATCTATGAATCTGTGCTTTAGTGCTCTATGACTCTGTGCTGTACTGCTCTATGATTCTACGACTCTGTGCTGTAGTCCTCTATGACTCTATAACTCTGTGCTGTATACTCTATGACTCTGTGCTGTAGTGATCTATGAATCTGTGCTTTAGTGCTCTATGACTCTGTGCTGTAGTGCTCTATGACTCTATGACTGTGCTGTAGTGCTCTATGATTCTACGACTCTGTGCTGTAGTGCTCTATGACTCTATGACTGTGCTGTAGTGCTCTATGACTCTGTGCTGTAGTGCTCTGTGACTCTATGACTATGTGCTGTAGTACTCTCTGACTCAGTACTGCAGTGCTCTATGATACTATGACTCTGTGCTGTAGTGCTCTATCACTCTGTGCTGTAGTGATCTATGGATCTGTGCTTTAGTGCTCTTTGACTCTATTACTCTGTGCTGTAGTGCTCTATGACTGTATGCTGTAGTGCTCTATCACTCTATGACTCTGTGCTCTAGTGCTCTGTGAGTCTATGACTCTGTGCTGTAGTGCTCTGTGACTCTGTTCTGTAGTGCTGTATGACTCTATGACTCTGTGCTGTAATGCTCTGTGACTCTGTGTTGTAGTGCTCTATGACTCTCTGACTCTGTGCTGTAGTGCTCTATGACTCTATGACTCTGTGCTGTAGTGCTCTATGACTCTGTGCTGTAGTGCTCTATGACTCTATGACTCTGTGCTTTAGTGCCCTATGACTCTGTGCTGTAGTGCTCTATGACTCTATGACTGTGCTGTAGTACTCTATGACTCTGTGCTGTAGTGCTCTGTGACTCTATGACTATGTGCTGTAGTGCTCTCTGACTCAGTACTGCAGTGCTCTATGATACTATGACTCTGTGCTGTAGTGCTCTATCACTCTGTGCTGTAGTGCTCTATGATTCTACGACTCTGTGCTGCAGTGCTCTATGACTCTATGACTCTGTGCTGTATTGCTCTATGACTCTGTTCTGTAGTGCTGTATGACTCTATGACTCTGTGCTGTAATGCTCTGTGACTCTGTGCTGTAGTGCTCTATGACTCTATGACTCTGTGCTGTAGTGCCCTATGACTCTGTGCTGTAGTGCTCTATGACTCTGTGCTGTAGTGCTCTATGACTTTGTGCTTTAGTGCTCTTTGACTCTGTGACTCTGTGCTGTATTGCTCCATGTCTCTTTGATTCTGTGCTGTAGTGCTCTATGATTCTATGACTCTGTGCTGTAGTGCTCTATGATTCTACGACTCTGTGCTGTAGTGCTCTATGACTCTAAGACTGTGCTGTAGTGCTCTATGACTCTGTGCTGTAGTGCTCTATGATTCTACGACTCTGTGCTGTAGTGCTCTATGACTCTATGACTCTGTGCTTTAGTGCCCTATGACTCTGTGCTGTAGTGCTCTATGACTCTGTGCTGTAGTGCTCTATGACTCTATGACTCTGTGCTTTAGTGCCCTATGACTCTGTGCTGTAGTGCTCTATGACTCTATGACTGTGCTGTAGTACTCTATGACTCTGTGCTGTAGTGCTCTGTGACTCTATGACTATGTGCTGTAGTGCTCTCTGACTCAGTACTGCAGTGCTCTATGATACTATGACTCTGTGCTGTAGTGCTCTATCACTCTGTGCTGTAGTGCTCTATGATTCTACGACTCTGTGCTGCAGTACTCTATGACTCTATGACTCTGTGCTGTATTGCTCTATGACTCTGTTCTGTAGTGCTGTATGACTCTATGACTCTGTGCTGTAATGCTCTGTGACTCTGTGCTGTAGTGCTCTATGACTCTACGACTCTGTGCTGTAGTGCTCTATGACTCTATGACTGTGCTGTAGTGCTCTATGACTCTGTGCTGTAGTGCTCTGTGACTCTATGACTATGTGCTGTAGTACTCTCTGACTCAGTACTGCAGTGCTCTATGATACTATGACTCTGTGCTGTAGTGCTCTATCACTCTGTGCTGTAGTGATCTATGGATCTGTGCTTTAGTGCTCTTTGACTCTATTACTCTGTGCTGTAGTGCTCTATGACTGTATGCTGTAGTGCTCTATCACTCTATGACTCTGTGCTCTAGTGCTCTGTGAGTCTATGACTCTGTGCTGTAGTGCTCTGTGACTCTGTTCTGTAGTGCTGTATGACTCTATGACTCTGTGCTGTAATGCTCTGTGACTCTGTGTTGTAGTGCTCTATGACTCTCTGACTCTGTGCTGTAGTGCTCTATGACTCTATGACTCTGTGCTTTAGTGCCCTATGACTCTGTGCTATAGTGCTCTATGACTCTGTGCTGTAGTGCTCTATAACTCTATGACTCTGTGCTTTAGTGCCCTATGACTCTGTGCTGTAGTGCTCTATGACTCTATGACTGTGCTGTAGTACTCTATGACTCTGTGCTGTAGTGCTCTGTGACTCTATGACTATGTGCTGTAGTGCTCTCTGACTCAGTACTGCAGTGCTCTATGATACTATGACTCTGTGCTGTAGTGCTCTATCACTCTGTGCTGTAGTGCTCTATGATTCTACGACTCTGTGCTGCAGTGCTCTATGACTCTATGACTCTGTGCTGTATTGCTCTATGACTCTGTTCTGTAGTGCTGTATGACTCTATGACTCTGTGCTGTAATGCTCTGTGACTCTGTGCTGTAGTGCTCTATGACTCTATGACTCTGTGCTGTAGTGCCCTATGACTCTGTGCTGTAGTGCTCTATGACTCTGTGCTGTAGTGCTCTATGACTCTGTGCTTTAGTGCTCTTTGACTCTGTGACTCTGTGCTGTATTGCTCCATGTCTCTTTGATTCTGTGCTGTAGTGCTCTATGATTCTATGACTCTGTGCTGTCGTGCTCTATGATTCTACGACTCTGTGCTGTAGTGCTCTATGACTCTAAGACTGTGCTGTAGTGCTCTATGACTCTGTGCTGTAGTGCTCTATGATTCTACGACTCTGTGCTGTAGTGCTCTATGACTCTATGACTCTGTGCTGTATTGCTCTATGACTCTGTGCTGTAGTGATCTATGAATCTGTGCTTTAGTGCTCTATGACTCTGTGCTGTAGTGCTCTATGACTTTATGACTGTGCTGTAGTGCTCTATGATTCTACGACTCTGTGCTGTAGTGCTCTATGACTCCATGACTCTGTGCTGTAGTGCTCTGTGACTCTATGACTATGTGCTGTAGTACTCTCTGACTCAGTACTGCAGTGCTCTATGATACTATGACTCTGTGCTGTAGTGCTCTATCACTCTGTGCTGTAGTGATCTATGGATCTGTGCTTTAGTGCTCTTTGACTCTATTACTCTGTGCTGTAGTGCTCTATGACTGTATGCTGTAGTGCTCTATCACTCTATGACTCTGTGCTCTAGTGCTCTGTGAGTCTATGACTCTGTGCTGTAGTGCTCTGTGACTCTGTTCTGTAGTGCTGTATGACTCTATGACTCTGTGCTGTAATGCTCTGTGACTCTGTGTTGTAGTGCTCTATGACTCTCTGACTCTGTGCTGTAGTGCTCTATGACTCTATGACTCTGTGCTGTAGTGCTCTATGACTCTGTGCTGTAGTGCTCTATGACTCTGACTCTGTGCTTTAGTGCCCTATGACTCTGTGCTGTAGTGCTCTATGACTCTATGACTGTGCTGTAGTACTCTATGACTCTGTGCTGTAGTGCTCTGTGACTCTATGACTATGTGCTGTAGTGCTCTCTGACTCAGTACTGCAGTGCTCTATGATACTATGACTCTGTGCTGTAGTGCTCTATCACTCTGTGCTGTAGTGCTCTATGATTCTACGACTCTGTGCTGCAGTGCTCTATGACTCTATGACTCTGTGCTGTATTGCTCTATGACTCTGTTCTGTAGTGCTGTATGACTCTATGACTCTGTGCTGTAATGCTCTGTGACTCTGTGCTGTAGTGCTCTATGACTCTATGACTCTGTGCTGTAGTGCCCTATGACTCTGTGCTGTAGTGCTCTATGACTCTGTGCTGTAGTGCTCTATGACTTTGTGCTTTAGTGCTCTTTGACTCTGTGACTCTGTGCTGTATTGCTCCATGTCTCTTTGATTCTGTGCTGTAGTGCTCTATGATTCTATGACTCTGTGCTGTAGTGCTCTATGATTCTACGACTCTGTGCTGTAGTGCTCTATGACTCTAAGACTGTGCTGTAGTGCTCTATGACTCTGTGCTGTAGTGCTCTATGATTCTACGACTCTGTGCTGTAGTGCTCTATGACTCTATGACTCTGTGCTTTAGTGCCCTATGACTCTGTGCTGTAGTGCTCTATGACTCTGTGCTGTAGTGCTCTATGACTCTATGACTCTGTGCTTTAGTGCCCTATGACTCTGTGCTGTAGTGCTCTATGACTCTATGACTGTGCTGTAGTACTCTATGACTCTGTGCTGTAGTGCTCTGTGACTCTATGACTATGTGCTGTAGTGCTCTCTGACTCAGTACTGCAGTGCTCTATGATACTCTGACTCTGTGCTGTAGTGCTCTATCACTCTGTGCTGTAGTGCTCTATGATTCTACGACTCTGTGCTGCAGTACTCTATGACTCTATGACTCTGTGCTGTATTGCTCTATGACTCTGTTCTGTAGTGCTGTATGACTCTATGACTCTGTGCTGTAATGCTCTGTGACTCTGTGCTGTAGTGCTCTATGACTCTATGACTCTGTGCTGTAGTGCCCTATGACTCTGTGCTGTAGTGCTCTATGACTCTGTGCTGTAGTGCTCTATGACTTTGTGCTTTAGTGCTCTTTGACTCTGTGACTCTGTGCTTTATTGCTCCATGTCTCTTTGATTCTGTGCTGTAGTGCTCTATGATTCTATGACTCTGTGCTGTAGTGCTCTATGATTCTACGACTCTGTGCTGTAGTGCTCTATGACTCTAGGACTGTGCTGTAGTGCTCTATGACTCTGTGCTGTAGTGCTCTATGATTCTACGACTCTGTGCTGTAGTGCTCTATGACTCTATGACTCTGTGCTGTATTGCTCTATCACTCTGTGCTGTAGTGATCTATGAATCTGTGCTTTAGTGCTCTATGACTCTGTGCTGTAGTGCTCTATGACTCTATGACTGTGCTGTAGTGCTCTATGACTCTGTGCTGTAGTGCTCTATGATTCTACGACTCTGTGCTGTAGTGCTCTATGACTCCATGACTCTGTGCTGTATTGCTCTATGACTCTGTGCTGTAGTGATCTATGAATCTGTGCTTTAGTGCTCTATGACTCTGTGCTGTACTGCTCTATGATTCTACGACTCTGTGCTGTAGTCCTCTATGACTCTATAACTCTGTGCTGTATTGCTCTATGACTCTGTGCTGTAGTGATCTATGAATCTGTGCTTTAGTGCTCTATGACTCTGTGCTGTAGTGCTCTATGACTCTATGACTGTGCTGTAGTGCTCTATGATTCTACGACTCTGTGCTGTAGTGCTCTATGACTCTATGACTGTGCTGTAGTGCTCTATGACTCTGTGCTGTAGTGCTCTGTGACTCTATGACTATGTGCTGTAGTACTCTCTGACTCAGTACTGCAGTGCTCTATGATACTATGACTCTGTGCTGTAGTGCTCTATCACTCTGTGCTGTAGTGATCTATGGATCTGTGCTTTAGTGCTCTTTGACTCTATTACTCTGTGCTGTAGTGCTCTATGACTGTATGCTGTAGTGCTCTATCACTCTATGACTCTGTGCTCTAGTGCTCTGTGAGTCTATGACTCTGTGCTGTAGTGCTCTGTGACTCTGTTCTGTAGTGCTGTATGACTCTATGACTCTGTGCTGTAATGCTCTGTGACTCTGTGTTGTAGTGCTCTATGACTCTCTGACTCTGTGCTGTAGTGCTCTATGACTCTATGACTCTGTGCTTTAGTGCCCTATGACTCTGTGCTGTAGTGCTCTATGACTCTGTGCTGTAGTGCTCTATGACTCTATGACTCTGTGCTTTAGTGCCCTATGACTCTGTGCTGTAGTGCTCTATGACTCTATGACTGTGCTGTAGTACTCTATGACTCTGTGCTGTAGTGCTCTGTGACTCTATGACTATGTGCTGTAGTGCTCTCTGACTCAGTACTGCAGTGCTCTATGATACTATGACTCTGTGCTGTAGTGCTCTATCACTCTGTGCTGTAGTGCTCTATGATTCTACGACTCTGTGCTGCAGTGCTCTATGACTCTATGACTCTGTGCTGTATTGCTCTATGACTCTGTTCTGTAGTGCTGTATGACTCTATGACTCTGTGCTGTAATGCTCTGTGACTCTGTGCTGTAGTGCTCTATGACTCTATGACTCTGTGCTGTAGTGCTCTATCACTCTGTGCTGTAGTGCTCTATGACTCTGTGCTGTAGTGCTCTATGACTCTGTGCTTTAGTGCTCTTTGACTCTGTGACTCTGTGCTGTATTGCTCCATGTCTCTTTGATTCTGTGCTGTAGTGCTCTATGATTCTATGACTCTGTGCTGTAGTGGTCTATGATTCTACGACTCTGTGCTGTAGTGCTCTATGACTCTAAGACTGTGCTGTAGTGCTCTATGACTCTGTGCTGTAGTGCTCTATGATTCTACGACTCTGTGCTGTAGTGCTCTATGACTCTATGACTCTGTGCTGTATTGCTCTATGACTCTGTGCTGTAGTGATCTATGAATCTGTGCTTTAGTGCTCTATGACTCTGTGCTGTAGTGCTCTATGACTCTATGACTGTGCTGTAGTGCTCTATGATTCTACGACTCTGTGCTGTAGTGCTCTATGACTCTAAGACTGTGCTGTAGTGCTCTATGACTCTGTGCTGTAGTGCTCTATGATTCTACGACTCTGTGCTGTAGTGCTCTATGACTCCATGACTCTGTGCTGTATTGCTCTATGACTCTGTGCTGTAGTGATCTATGAAGCTGTGCTTTAGTGCTCTATGACTCTGTGCTGTACTGCTCTATGATTCTACGACTCTGTGCTGTAGTCCTCTATGACTCTATAACTCTGTGCTGTATTGCTCTATGACTCTGTGCTGTAGTGATCTATGAATCTGTGCTTTAGTGCTCTATGACTCTGTGCTGTAGTGCTCTATGACTCTATGACTGTGCTGTAGTGCTCTATGATTCTACGACTCTGTGCTGTAGTGCTCTATGACTCTATGACTGTGCTGTAGTGCTCTATGACTCTGTGCTGTAGTGCTCTGTGACTCTATGACTATGTGCTGTAGTACTCTCTGACTCAGTACTGCAGTGCTCTATGATACTATGACTCTGTGCTGTAGTGCTCTATCACTCTGTGCTGTAGTGATCTATGGATCTGTGCTTTAGTGCTCTTTGACTCTATTACTCTGTGCTGTAGTGCTCTATGACTGTATGCTGTAGTGCTCTATCACTCTATGACTCTGTGCTCTAGTGCTCTGTGAGTCTATGACTCTGTGCTGTAGTGCTCTGTGACTCTGTTCTGTAGTGCTGTATGACTCTATGACTCTGTGCTGTAATGCTCTGTGACTCTGTGTTGTAGTGCTCTATGACTCTCTGACTCTGTGCTGTAGTGCTCTATGACTCTATGACTCTGTGCTTTAGTGCCCTATGACTCTGTGCTGTAGTGCTCTATGACTCTGTGCTGTAGTGCTCGATAACTCTATGACTCTGTGCTTTAGTGCCCTATGACTCTGTGCTGTAGTGCTCTATGACTCTATGACTGTGCTGTAGTACTCTATGACTCTGTGCTGTAGTGCTCTGTGACTCTATGACTATGTGCTGTAGTGCTCTCTGACTCAGTACTGCAGTGCTCTATGATACTATGACTCTGTGCTGTAGTGCTCTATCACTCTGTGCTGTAGTGCTCTATGATTCTACGACTCTGTGCTGCAGTGCTCTATGACTCTATGACTCTGTGCTGTATTGCTCTATGACTCTGTTCTGTAGTGCTGTATGACTCTATGACTCTGTGCTGTAATGCTCTGTGACTCTGTGCTGTAGTGCTCTATGACTCTATGACTCTGTGCTGTAGTGCCCTATGACTCTGTGCTGTAGTGCTCTATGACTCTGTGCTGTAGTGCTCTATGACTCTGTGCTTTAGTGCTCTTTGACTCTGTGACTCTGTGCTGTATTGCTCCATGTCTCTTTGATTCTGTGCTGTAGTGCTCTATGATTCTATGACTCTGTGCTGTAGTGCTCTATGATTCTACGACTCTGTGCTGTAGTGCTCTATGACTCTAAGACTGTGCTGTAGTGCTCTATGACTCTGTGCTGTAGTGCTCTATGATTCTACGACTCTGTGCTGTAGTGCTCTATGACTCTATGACTCTGTGCTGTATTGCTCTATGACTCTGTGCTGTAGTGATCTATGAATCTGTGCTTTAGTGCTCTATGACTCTGTGCTGTAGTGCTCTATGACTCTATGACTGTGCTGTAGTGCTCTATGATTCTACGACTCTGTGCTGTAGTGCTCTATGACTCTAAGACTGTGCTCTAGTGCTCTATGACTCTGTGCTGTAGTGCTCTATGATTCTACGACTCTGTGCTGTAGTGCTCTATGACTCCATGACTCTGTGCTGTATTGCTCTATGACTCTGTGCTGTAGTGATCTATGAATCTGTGCTTTAGTGCTCTATGACTCTGTGCTGTACTGCTCTATGATTCTACGACTCTGTGCTGTAGTCCTCTATGACTCTATAACTCTGTGCTGTATTGCTCTATGACTCTGTGCTGTAGTGATCTATGAATCTGTGCTTTAGTGCTCTATGACTCTGTGCTGTAGTGCTCTATGACTCTATGACTGTGCTGTAGTGCTCTATGATTCTACGACTCTGTGCTGTAGTGCTCTATGACTCTATGACTGTGCTGTAGTGCTCTATGACTCTGTGCTGTAGTGCTCTGTGACTCTATGACTATGTGCTGTAGTACTCTCTGACTCAGTACTGCAGTGCTCTATGATACTATGACTCTGTGCTGTAGTGCTCTATGACTCTGTGCTGTAGTGATCTATGGATCTGTGCTTTAGTGCTCTTTGACTCTATTACTCTGTGCTGTAGTGCTCTATGACTGTATGCTGTAGTGCTCTATCACTCTATGACTCTGTGCTCTAGTGCTCTGTGAGTCTATGACTCTGTGCTGTAGTGCTCTGTGACTCTGTTCTGTAGTGCTGTATGACTCTATGACTCTGTGCTGTAATGCTCTGTGACTCTGTGTTGTAGTGCTCTATGACTCTCTGACTCTGTGCTGTAGTGCTCTATGACTCTATGACTCTGTGCTTTAGTGCCCTATGACTCTGTGCTGTAGTGCTCTATGACTCTATGACTCTGTGCTTTAGTGCCCTATGACTCTGTGCTGTAGTGCTCTATGACTCTATGACTGTGCTGTAGTACTCTATGACTCTGTGCTGTAGTGCTCTGTGACTCTATGACTATGTGCTGTAGTGCTCTCTGACTCAGTACTGCAGTGCTCTATGATACTATGACTCTGTGCTGTAGTGCTCTATCACTCTGTGCTGTAGTGCTCTATGATTCTACGACTCTGTGCTGCAGTGCTCTATGACTCTATGACTCTGTGCTGTATTGCTCTATGACTCTGTTCTGTAGTGCTGTATGACTCTATGACTCTGTGCTGTAATGCTCTGTGACTCTGTGCTGTAGTGCTCTATGACTCTATGACTCTGTGCTGTAGTGCCCTATGACTCTGTGCTGTAGTGCTCTATGACTCTGTGCTGTAGTGCTCTATGACTTTGTGCTTTAGTGCTCTTTGACTCTGTGACTCTGTGCTGTATTGCTCCATGTCTCTTTGATTCTGTGCTGTAGTGCTCTATGATTCTATGACTCTGTGCTGTAGTGCTCTATGATTCTACGACTCTGTGCTGTAGTGCTCTATGACTCTAAGACTGTGCTGTAGTGCTCTATGACTCTGTGCTGTAGTGCTCTATGATTCTACGACTCTGTGCTGTAGTGCTCTATGACTCTATGACTCTGTGCTTTAGTGCCCTATGACTCTGTGCTGTAGTGCTCTATGACTCTGTGCTGTAGTGCTCTATGACTCTATGACTCTGTGCTTTAGTGCCCTATGACTCTGTGCTGTAGTGCTCTATGACTCTATGACTGTGCTGTAGTACTCTATGACTCTGTGCTGTAGTGCTCTGTGACTCTATGACTATGTGCTGTAGTGCTCTCTGACTCAGTACTGCAGTGCTCTATGATACTATGACTCTGTGCTGTAGTGCTCTATCACTCTGTGCTGTAGTGCTCTATGATTCTACGACTCTGTGCTGCAGTGCTCTATGACTCTATGACTCTGTGCTGTATTGCTCTATGACTCTGTTCTGTAGTGCTGTATGACTCTATGACTCTGTGCTGTAATGCTCTGTGACTCTGTGCTGTAGTGCTCTATGACTCTATGACTCTGTGCTGTAGTGCCCTATGACTCTGTGCTGTAGTGCTCTATGACTCTGTGCTGTAGTGCTCTATGACTCTGTGCTTTAGTGCTCTTTGACTCTGTGACTCTGTGCTGTATTGCTCCATGTCTCTTTGATTCTGTGCTGTAGTGCTCTATGATTCTATGACTCTGTGCTGTAGTGCTCTATGATTCTACGACTCTGTGCTGTAGTGCTCTATGACTCTAAGACTGTGCTGTAGTGCTCTATGACTCTGTGCTGTAGTGCTCTATGATTCTACGACTCTGTGCTGTAGTGCTCTATGACTCTATGACTCTGTGCTGTATTGCTCTATGACTCTGTGCTGTAGTGATCTATGAATCTGTGCTTTAGTGCTCTATGACTCTGTGCTGTAGTGCTCTATGACTCTATGACTGTGCTGTAGTGCTCTATGATTCTACGACTCTGTGCTGTAGTGCTCTATGACTCTAAGACTGTGCTGTAGTGCTCTATGACTCTGTGCTGTAGTGCTCTATGATTCTACGACTCTGTGCTGTAGTGCTCTATGACTCCATGACTCTGTGCTGTATTGCTCTATGACTCTGTGCTGTAGTGATCTATGAATCTGTGCTTTAGTGCTCTATGACTCTGTGCTGTACTGCTCTATGATTCTACGACTCTGTGCTGTAGTCCTCTATGACTCTATAACTCTGTGCTGTATACTCTATGACTCTGTGCTGTAGTGATCTATGAATCTGTGCTTTAGTGCTCTATGACTCTGTGCTGTAGTGCTCTATGACTCTATGACTGTGCTGTAGTGCTCTATGATTCTACGACTCTGTGCTGTAGTGCTCTATGACTCTATGACTGTGCTGTAGTGCTCTATGACTCTGTGCTGTAGTGCTCTGTGACTCTATGACTATGTGCTGTAGTACTCTCTGACTCAGTACTGCAGTGCTCTATGATACTATGACTCTGTGCTGTAGTGCTCTATCACTCTGTGCTGTAGTGATCTATGGATCTGTGCTTTAGTGCTCTTTGACTCTATTACTCTGTGCTGTAGTGCTCTATGACTGTATGCTGTAGTGCTCTATCACTCTATGACTCTGTGCTCTAGTGCTCTGTGAGTCTATGACTCTGTGCTGTAGTGCTCTGTGACTCTGTTCTGTAGTGCTGTATGACTCTATGACTCTGTGCTGTAATGCTCTGTGACTCTGTGTTGTAGTGCTCTATGACTCTCTGACTCTGTGCTGTAGTGCTCTATGACTCTATGACTCTGTGCTTTAGTGCCCTATGACTCTGTGCTGTAGTGCTCTATGACTCTGTGCTGTAGTGCTCTATGACTCTATGACTCTGTGCTTTAGTGCCCTATGACTCTGTGCTGTAGTGCTCTATGACTCTATGACTGTGCTGTAGTACTCTATGACTCTGTGCTGTAGTGCTCTGTGACTCTATGACTATGTGCTGTAGTGCTCTCTGACTCAGTACTGCAGTGCTCTATGATACTATGACTCTGTGCTGTAGTGCTCTATCACTCTGTGCTGTAGTGCTCTATGATTCTACGACTCTGTGCTGCAGTGCTCTATGACTCTATGACTCTGTGCTGTATTGCTCTATGACTCTGTTCTGTAGTGCTGTATGACTCTATGACTCTGTGCTGTAATGCTCTGTGACTCTGTGCTGTAGTGCTCTATGACTCTATGACTCTGTGCTGTAGTGCCCTATGACTCTGTGCTGTAGTGCTCTATGACTCTGTGCTGTAGTGCTCTATGACTTTGTGCTTTAGTGCTCTTTGACTCTGTGACTCTGTGCTGTATTGCTCCATGTCTCTTTGATTCTGTGCTGTAGTGCTCTATGATTCTATGACTCTGTGCTGTAGTGCTCTATGATTCTACGACTCTGTGCTGTAGTGCTCTATGACTCTAAGACTGTGCTGTAGTGCTCTATGACTCTGTGCTGTAGTGCTCTATGATTCTACGACTCTGTGCTGTAGTGCTCTATGACTCTATGACTCTGTGCTTTAGTGCCCTATGACTCTGTGCTGTAGTGCTCTATGACTCTGTGCTGTAGTGCTCTATGACTCTATGACTCTGTGCTTTAATGCCCTATGACTCTGTGCTGTAGTGCTCTATGACTCTATGACTGTGCTGTAGTACTCTATGACTCTGTGCTGTAGTGCTCTGTGACTCTATGACTATGTGCTGTAGTGCTCTCTGACTCAGTACTGCAGTGCTCTATGATACTATGACTCTGTGCTGTAGTGCTCTATCACTCTGTGCTGTAGTGCTCTATGATTCTACGACTCTGTGCTGCAGTACTCTATGACTCTATGACTCTGTGCTGTATTGCTCTATGACTCTGTTCTGTAGTGCTGTATGACTCTATGACTCTGTGCTGTAATGCTCTGTGACTCTGTGCTGTAGTGCTTTATGACTCTATGACTCTGTGCTGTAGTGCCCTATGACTCTGTGCTGTAGTGCTCTATGACTCTGTGCTGTAGTGCTCTATGACTTTGTGCTTTAGTGCTCTTTGACTCTGTGACTCTGTGCTTTATTGCTCCATGTCTCTTTGATTCTGTGCTGTAGTGCTCTATGATTCTATGACTCTGTGCTGTAGTGCTCTATGATTCTACGACTCTGTGCTGTAGTGCTCTATGACTCTAAGACTGTGCTGTAGTGCTCTATGACTCTGTGCTGTAGTGCTCTATGATTCTACGACTCTGTGCTGTAGTGCTCTATGACTCTATGACTCTGTGCTGTATTGCTCTATCACTCTGTGCTGTAGTGATCTATGAATCTGTGCTTTAGTGCTCTATGACTCTGTGCTGTAGTGCTCTATGACTCTATGACTGTGCTGTAGTGCTCTATGATTCTACGACTCTGTGCTGTAGTGCTCTATGACTCTAAGACTGTGCTGTAGTGCTCTATGACTCTGTGCTGTAGTGCTCTATGATTCTACGACTCTGTGCTGTAGTGCTCTATGACTCCATGACTCTGTGCTGTATTGCTCTATGACTCTGTGCTGTAGTGATCTATGAATCTGTGCTTTAGTGCTCTATGACTCTGTGCTGTACTGCTCTATGATTCTACGACTCTGTGCTGTAGTCCTCTATGACTCTATAACTCTGTGCTGTATTGCTCTATGACTCTGTGCTGTAGTGATCTATGAATCTGTGCTTTAGTGCTCTATGACTCTGTGCTGTAGTGCTCTATCACTCTATGACTGTGCTGTAGTGCTCTATGATTCTACGACTCTGTGCTGTAGTGCTCTATGACTCTATGACTGTGCTGTAGTGCTCTATGACTCTGTGCTGTAGTGCTCTGTGACTCTATGACTATGTGCTGTAGTACTCTCTGACTCAGTACTGCAGTGCTCTATGATACTATGACTCTGTGCTGTAGTGCTCTATCACTCTGTGCTGTAGTGATCTATGGATCTGTGCTTTAGTGCTCTTTGACTCTATTACTCTGTGCTGTAGTGCTCTATGACTGTATGCTGTAGTGCTCTATCACTCTATGACTCTGTGCTCTAGTGCTCTGTGAGTCTATGACTCTGTGCTGTAGTGCTCTGTGACTCTGTTCTGTAGTGCTGTATGACTCTATGACTCTGTGCTGTAATGCTCTGTGACTCTGTGTTGTAGTGCTCTATGACTCTCTGACTCTGTGCTGTAGTGCTCTATGACTCTATGACTCTGTGCTTTAGTGCCCTATGACTCTGTGCTGTAGTGCTCTATGACTCTGTGCTGTAGTGCTCTATGACTCTATGACTCTGTGCTTCAGTGCCCTATGACTCTGTGCTGTAGTGCTCTATGACTCTATGACTGTGCTGTAGTACTCTATGACTCTGTGCTGTAGTGCTCTGTGACTCTATGACTATGTGCTGTAGTGCTCTCTGACTCAGTACTGCAGTGCTCTATGATACTATGACTCTGTGCTGTAGTGCTCTATCACTCTGTGCTGTAGTGCTCTATGATTCTACGACTCTGTGCTGCAGTGCTCTATGACTCTATGACTCTGTGCTGTATTGCTCTATGACTCTGTTCTGTAGTGCTGTATGACTCTATGACTCTGTGCTGTAGTGCCCTATGACTCTGTGCTGTAGTGCTCTATGACTCTGTGCTGTAGTGCTCTATGACTCTGTGCTTTAGTGCTCTTTGACTCTGTGACTCTGTGCTGTATTGCTCCATGTCTCTTGATTCTGTGCTGTAGTGCTCTATGATTCTATGACTCTGTGCTGTAGTGCTCTATGATTCTACGACTCTGTGCTGTAGTGCTCTATGACTCTAAGACTGTGCTGTAGTGCTCTATGACTCTGTGCTGTAGTGCTCTATGATTCTACGACTCTGTGCTGTAGTGCTCTATGACTCTATGACTCTGTGCTGTATTGCTCTATGACTCTGTGCTGTAGTGATCTATGAATCTGTGCTTTAGTGCTCTATGACTCTGTGCTGTAGTGCTCTATGACTCTATGACTGTGCTGTAGTGCTCTATGATTCTACGACTCTGTGCTGTAGTGCTCTATGACTCTAAGACTGTGCTGTAGTGCTCTATGACTCTGTGCTGTAGTGCTCTATGATTCTACGACTCTGTGCTGTAGTGCTCTATGACTCCATGACTCTGTGCTGTATTGCTCTATGACTCTGTGCTGTAGTGATCTATGAAGCTGTGCTTTAGTGCTCTATGACTCTGTGCTGTACTGCTCTATGATTCTACGACTCTGTGCTGTAGTCCTCTATGACTCTATAACTCTGTGCTGTATTGCTCTATGACTCTGTGCTGTAGTGATCTATGAATCTGTGCTTTAGTGCTCTATGACTCTGTGCTGTAGTGCTCCATGACTCTATGACTGTGCTGTAGTGCTCTATGATTCTACGACTCTGTGCTGTAGTGCTCTATGACTCTATGACTGTGCTGTAGTGCTCTATGACTCTGTGCTGTAGTGCTCTGTGACTCTATGACTATGTGCTGTAGTACTCTCTGACTCAGTACTGCAGTGCTCTATGATACTATGACTCTGTGCTGTAGTGCTCTATCACTCTGTGCTGTAGTGATCTATGGATCTGTGCTTTAGTGCTCTTTGACTCTATTACTCTGTGCTGTAGTGCTCTATGACTGTATGCTGTAGTGCTCTATCACTCTATGACTCTGTGCTCTAGTGCTCTGTGAGTCTATGACTCTGTGCTGTAGTGCTCTGTGACTCTGTTCTGTAGTGCTGTATGACTCTATGACTCTGTGCTGTAATGCTCTGTGACTCTGTGTTGTAGTGCTCTATGACTCTCTGACTCTGTGCTGTAGTGCTCTATGACTCTATGACTCTGTGCTTTAGTGCCCTATGACTCTGTGCTGTAGTGCTCTATGACTCTGCGCTGTAGTGCTCTATGACTCTATGACTCTGTGCTTTAGTGCCCTATGACTCTGTGCTGTAGTGCTCTATGACTCTATGACTGTGCTGTAGTACTCTATGACTCTGTGCTGTAGTGCTCTGTGACTCTATGACTATGTGCTGTAGTGCTCTCTGACTCAGTACTGCAGTGCTCTATGATACTATGACTCTGTGCTGTAGTGCTCTATCACTCTGTGCTGTAGTGCTCTATGATTCTATGACTCTGTGCTGCAGTGCTCTATGACTCTATGATTCTGTGCTGTATTGCTCTATGACTCTGTTCTGTAGTGCTGTATGACTCTATGACTCTGTGCTGTAATGCTCTGTGACTCTGTGCTGTAGTGCTCTATGACTCTATGACTCTGTGCTGTAGTGCCCTATGACTCTGTGCTGTAGTGCTCTATGACTCTGTGCTGTAGTGCTCTATGACTCTGTGCTTTAGTGCTCTTTGACTCTGTGACTCTGTGCTGTATTGCTCCATGTCTCTTTGATTCTGTGCTGTAGTGCTCTATGATTCTATGACTCTGTGCTGTAGTGCTCTATGATTCTACGACTCTGTGCTGTAGTGCTCCATGACTCTAAGACTGTGCTGTAGTGCTCTATGACTCTGTGCTGTAGTGCTCTATGATTCTACGACTCTGTGCTGTAGTGCTCTATGACTCTATGACTCTGTGCTGTATTGCTCTATGACTCTGTGCTGTAGTGATCTATGAATCTGTGCTTTAGTGCTCTATGACTCTGTGCTGTAGTGCTCTATGACTCTATGACTGTGCTGTAGTGCTCTATGACTCTATGACTCTGTGCTTTAGTGCCCTATGACTCTGTGCTGTAGTGCTCTATGACTCTGTGCTGTAGTGCTCTATAACTCTATGACTCTGTGCTTTAGTGCCCTATGACTCTGTGCTGTAGTGCTCTATGACTCTATGACTGTGCTGTAGTACTCTATGACTCTGTGCTGTAGTGCTCTGTGACTCTATGACTATGTGCTGTAGTGCTCTCTGACTCAGTACTGCAGTGCTCTATGATACTATGACTCTGTGCTGTAGTGCTCTATCACTCTGTGCTGTAGTGCTCTATGATTCTACGACTCTGTGCTGCAGTGCTCTATGACTCTATGACTCTGTGCTGTATTGCTCTATGACTCTGTTCTGTAGTGCTGTATGACTCTATGACTCTGTGCTGTAATGCTCTGTGACTCTGTGCTGTAGTGCTCTATGACTCTATGACTCTGTGCTGTAGTGCCCTATGACTCTGTGCTGTAGTGCTCTATGATTCTACGACTCTGTGCTGTAGTGCTCTATGACTCTAAGACTGTGCTGTAGTGCTCTATGACTCTGTGCTGTAGTGCTCTATGATTCTACGACTCTGTGCTGTAGTGCTCTATGACTCTATGACTCTGTGCTGTATTGCTCTATGACTCTGTGCTGTAGTGATCTATGAATCTGTGCTTTAGTGCTCTATGACTCTGTGCTGTAGTGCTCTATGACTCTATGACTGTGCTGTAGTGCTCTATGATTCTACGACTCTGTGCTGTAGTGCTCTATGACTCTAAGACTGTGCTGTAGTGCTCTATGACTCTGTGCTGTAGTGCTCTATGATTCTACGACTCTGTGCTGCAGTGCTCTATGACTCCATGACTCTGTGCTGTATTGCTCTATGACTCTGTGCTGTAGTGATCTATGAAGCTGTGCTTTAGTGCTCTATGACTCTGTGCTGTACTGCTCTATGATTCTACGACTCTGTGCTGTAGTCCTCTATGACTCTATAACTCTGTTCTGTTTTGCTCTATGACTCTGTGCTGTAGTGATCTATGAATCTGTGCTTTAGTGCTCTATGACTCTGTGCTGTAGTGCTCTATGACTCTATGACTGTGCTGTAGTGCTCTATGATTCTACGACTCTGTGCTGTAGTGCTCTATGACTCTATGACTGTGCTGTAGTGCTCTATGACTCTGTGCTGTAGTGCTCTGTGACTCTATGACTATGTGCTGTAGTACTCTCTGACTCAGTACTGCAGTGCTCTATGATACTATGACTCTGTGCTGTAGTGCTCTATCACTCTGTGCTGTAGTGATCTATGGATCTGTGCTTTAGTGCTCTTTGACTCTATTACTCTGTGCTGTAGTGCTCTATGACTGTATGCTGTAGTGCTCTATCACTCTATGACTCTGTGCTCTAGTGCTCTGTGAGTCTATGACTCTGTGCTGTAGTGCTCTGTGACTCTGTTCTGTAGTGCTGTATGACTCTATGACTCTGTGCTGTAATGCTCTGTGACTCTGTGTTGTAGTGCTCTATGACTCTCTGACTCTGTGCTGTAGTGCTCTATGACTCTATGACTCTGTGCTTTAGTGCCCTATGACTCTGTGCTGTAGTGCTCTATGACTCTGTGCTGTAGTGCTCTATGACTCTATGACTCTGTGCTTTAGTGCCCTATGACTCTGTGCTGTATTGCTCTATGACTCTGTGCTGTAGTGATCTATGAATCTGTGCTTTAGTGCTCTATGACTCTGTGCTGTACTGCTCTATGATTCTACGACTCTGTGCTGTAAGTCCTCTATGACTCTATAACTCTGTGCTGTATTGCTCTATGACTCTGTGCTGTAGTGATCTATGAATCTGTGCTTTAGTGCTCTATGACTCTGTGCTGTAGTGCTCTATGACTCTATGACTGTGCTGTAGTGCTCTATGATTCTACGACTCTGTGCTGTAGTGCTCTATGACTCTATGACTGTGCTGTAGTGCTCTATGACTCTGTGCTGTAGTGCTCTGTGACTCTATGACTATGTGCTGTAGTACTCTCTGACTCAGTACTGCAGTGCTCTATGATACTATGACTCTGTGCTGTAGTGCTCTATCACTCTGTGCTGTAGTGATCTATGGATCTGTGCTTTAGTGCTCTTTGACTCTATTACTCTGTGCTGTAGTGCTCTATGACTGTATGCTGTAGTGCTCTATCACTCTATGACTCTGTGCTCTAGTGCTCTGTGAGTCTATGACTCTGTGCTGTAGTGCTCTGTGACTCTGTTCTGTAGTGCTGTATGACTCTATGACTCTGTGCTGTAATGCTCTGTGACTCTGTGTTGTTAGTGCTCTATGACTCTCTGACTCTGTGCTGTAGTGCTCTATGACTCTATGACTCTGTGCTTTAGTGCCCTATGACTCTGTGCTGTAGTGCTCTATGACTCTATGACTCTGTGCTTTAGTGCCCTATGACTCTGTGCTGTAGTGCTCTATGACTCTATGACTGTGCTGTAGTACTCTATGACTCTGTGCTGTAGTGCTCTGTGACTCTATGACTATGTGCTGTAGTGCTCTCTGACTCAGTACTGCAGTGCTCTATGATACTATAACTCTGTGCTGTAGTGCTCTATCACTCTGTGCTGTAGTGCTCTATGATTCTACGACTCTGTGCTGCAGTGCTCTATGACTCTATGACTCTGTGCTGTATTGCTCTATGACTCTGTTCTGTAGTGCTGTATGACTCTATGACTCTGTGCTGTAATGCTCTGTGACTCTGTGCTGTAGTGCTCTATGACTCTATGACTCTGTGCTGTAGTGCCCTATGACTCTGTGCTGTAGTGCTCTATGACTCTGTGCTGTAGTGCTCTATGACTTTGTGCTTTAGTGCTCTTTGACTCTGTGACTCTGTGCTGTATTGCTCCATGTCTCTTTGATTCTGTGCTGTAGTGCTCTATGATTCTATGACTCTGTGCTGTAGTGCTCTATGATTCTACGACTCTGTGCTGTAGTGCTCTATGACTCTAAGACTGTGCTGTAGTGCTCTATGACTCTGTGCTGTAGTGCTCTATGATTCTACGACTCTGTGCTGTAGTGCTCTATGACTCTATGACTCTGTGCTTTAGTGCCCTATGACTCTGTGCTGTAGTGCTCTATGACTCTGTGCTGTAGTGCTCTATGACTCTATGACTCTGTGCTTTAGTGCCCTATGACTCTGTGCTGTAGTGCTCTATGACTCTATGACTGTGCTGTAGTACTCTATGACTCTGTGCTGTAGTGCTCTGTGACTCTATGACTATGTGCTGTAGTGCTCTCTGACTCAGTACTGCAGTGCTCTATGATACTATGACTCTGTGCTGTAGTGCTCTATCACTCTGTGCTGTAGTGCTCTATGATTCTACGACTCTGTGCTGCAGTGCTCTATGACTCTATGACTCTGTGCTGTATTGCTCTATGACTCTGTTCTGTAGTGCTGTATGACTCTATGACTCTGTGCTGTAATGCTCTGTGACTCTGTGCTGTAGTGCTCTATGACTCTATGACTCTGTGCTGTAGTGCCCTATGACTCTGTGCTGTAGTGCTCTATGACTCTGTGCTGTAGTGCTCTATGACTCTGTGCTTTAGTGCTCTTTGACTCTGTGACTCTGTGCTGTATTGCTCCATGTCTCTTTGATTCTGTGCTGTAGTGCTCTATGATTCTATGACTCTGTGCTGTAGTGCTCTATGATTCTACGACTCTGTGCTGTAGTGCTCTATGACTCTAAGACTGTGCTGTAGTGCTCTATGACTCTGTGCTGTAGTGCTCTATGATTCTACGACTCTGTGCTGTAGTGCTCTATGACTCTATGACTCTGTGCTGTATTGCTCTATGACTCTGTGCTGTAGTGATCTATGAATCTGTGCTTTAGTGCTCTATGACTCTGTGCTGTAGTGCTCTATGACTCTATGACTGTGCTGTAGTGCTCTATGATTCTACGACTCTGTGCTGTAGTGCTCTATGACTCTAAGACTGTGCTGTAGTGCTCTATGACTCTGTGCTGTAGTGCTCTATGATTCTACGACTCTGTGCTGTAGTGCTCTATGACTCCATGACTCTGTGCTGTATTGCTCTATGACTCTGTGCTGTAGTGATCTATGAATCTGTGCTTTAGTGCTCTATGACTCTGTGCTGTACTGCTCTATGATTCTACGACTCTGTGCTGTAGTCCTCTATGACTCTATAACTCTGTGCTGTATACTCTATGACTCTGTGCTGTAGTGATCTATGAATCTGTGCTTTAGTGCTCTATGACTCTGTGCTGTAGTGCTCTATGACTCTATGACTGTGCTGTAGTGCTCTATGATTCTACGACTCTGTGCTGTAGTGCTCTATGACTCTATGACTGTGCTGTAGTGCTCTATGACTCTGTGCTGTAGTGCTCTGTGACTCTATGACTATGTGCTGTAGTACTCTCTGACTCAGTACTGCAGTGCTCTATGATACTATGACTCTGTGCTGTAGTGCTCTATCACTCTGTGCTGTAGTGATCTATGGATCTGTGCTTTAGTGCTCTTTGACTCTATTACTCTGTGCTGTAGTGCTCTATGACTGTATGCTGTAGTGCTCTATCACTCTATGACTCTGTGCTCTAGTGCTCTGTGAGTCTATGACTCTGTGCTGTAGTGCTCTGTGACTCTGTTCTGTAGTGCTGTATGACTCTATGACTCTGTGCTGTAATGCTCTGTGACTCTGTGTTGTAGTGCTCTATGACTCTCTGACTCTGTGCTGTAGTGCTCTATGACTCTATGACTCTGTGCTTTAGTGCCCTATGACTCTGTGCTGTAGTGCTCTATGACTCTGCGCTGTAGTGCTCTATGACTCTATGACTCTGTGCTTTAGTGCCCTATGACTCTGTGCTGTAGTGCTCTATGACTCTATGACTGTGCTGTAGTACTCTATGACTCTGTGCTGTAGTGCTCTGTGACTCTATGACTATGTGCTGTAGTGCTCTCTGACTCAGTACTGCAGTGCTCTATGATACTATGACTCTGTGCTGTAGTGCTCTATCACTCTGTGCTGTAGTGCTCTATGATTCTATGACTCTGTGCTGCAGTGCTCTATGACTCTATGATTCTGTGCTGTATTGCTCTATGACTCTGTTCTGTAGTGCTGTATGACTCTATGACTCTGTGCTGTAATGCTCTGTGACTCTGTGCTGTAGTGCTCTATGACTCTATGACTCTGTGCTGTAGTGCCCTATGACTCTGTGCTGTAGTGCTCTATGACTCTGTGCTGTAGTGCTCTATGACTCTGTGCTTTAGTGCTCTTTGACTCTGTGACTCTGTGCTGTATTGCTCCATGTCTCTTTGATTCTGTGCTGTAGTGCTCTATGATTCTATGACTCTGTGCTGTAGTGCTCTATGATTCTACGACTCTGTGCTGTAGTGCTCCATGACTCTAAGACTGTGCTGTAGTGCTCTATGACTCTGTGCTGTAGTGCTCTATGATTCTACGACTCTGTGCTGTAGTGCTCTATGACTCTATGACTCTGTGCTGTATTGCTCTATGACTCTGTGCTGTAGTGATCTATGAATCTGTGCTTTAGTGCTCTATGACTCTGTGCTGTAGTGCTCTATGACTCTATGACTGTGCTGTAGTGCTCTATGACTCTATGACTCTGTGCTTTAGTGCCCTATGACTCTGTGCTGTAGTGCTCTATGACTCTGTGCTGTAGTGCTCTATAACTCTATGACTCTGTGCTTTAGTGCCCTATGACTCTGTGCTGTAGTGCTCTATGACTCTATGACTGTGCTGTAGTACTCTATGACTCTGTGCTGTAGTGCTCTGTGACTCTATGACTATGTGCTGTAGTGCTCTCTGACTCAGTACTGCAGTGCTCTATGATACTATGACTCTGTGCTGTAGTGCTCTATCACTCTGTGCTGTAGTGCTCTATGATTCTACGACTCTGTGCTGCAGTGCTCTATGACTCTATGACTCTGTGCTGTATTGCTCTATGACTCTGTTCTGTAGTGCTGTATGACTCTATGACTCTGTTCTGTAATGCTCTGTGACTCTGTGCTGTAGTGCTCTATGACTCTATGACTCTGTGCTGTAGTGCCCTATGACTCTGTGCTGTAGTGCTCTATGATTCTACGACTCTGTGCTGTAGTGCTCTATGACTCTAAGACTGTGCTGTAGTGCTCTATGACTCTGTGCTGTAGTGCTCTATGATTCTACGACTCTGTGCTGTAGTGCTCTATGACTCTATGACTCTGTGCTGTATTGCTCTATGACTCTGTGCTGTAGTGATCTATGAATCTGTGCTTTAGTGCTCTATGACTCTGTGCTGTAGTGCTCTATGACTCTATGACTGTGCTGTAGTGCTCTATGATTCTACGACTCTGTGCTGTAGTGCTCTATGACTCTAAGACTGTGCTGTAGTGCTCTATGACTCTGTGCTGTAGTGCTCTATGATTCTACGACTCTGTGCTGCAGTGCTCTATGACTCCATGACTCTGTGCTGTATTGCTCTATGACTCTGTGCTGTAGTGATCTATGAAGCTGTGCTTTAGTGCTCTATGACTCTGTGCTGTACTGCTCTATGATTCTACGACTCTGTGCTGTAGTCCTCTATGACTCTATAACTCTGTTCTGTTTTGCTCTATGACTCTGTGCTGTAGTGATCTATGAATCTGTGCTTTAGTGCTCTATGACTCTGTGCTGTAGTGCTCTATGACTCTATGACTGTGCTGTAGTGCTCTATGATTCTACGACTCTGTGCTGTAGTGCTCTATGACTCTATGACTGTGCTGTAGTGCTCTATGACTCTGTGCTGTAGTGCTCTGTGACTCTATGACTATGTGCTGTAGTACTCTCTGACTCAGTACTGCAGTGCTCTATGATACTATGACTCTGTGCTGTAGTGCTCTATCACTCTGTGCTGTAGTGATCTATGGATCTGTGCTTTAGTGCTCTTTGACTCTATTACTCTGTGCTGTAGTGCTCTATGACTGTATGCTGTAGTGCTCTATCACTCTATGACTCTGTGCTCTAGTGCTCTGTGAGTCTATGACTCTGTGCTGTAGTGCTCTGTGACTCTGTTCTGTAGTGCTGTATGACTCTATGACTCTGTGCTGTAATGCTCTGTGACTCTGTGTTGTAGTGCTCTATGACTCTCTGACTCTGTGCTGTAGTGCTCTATGACTCTATGACTCTGTGCTTTAGTGCCCTATGACTCTGTGCTGTAGTGCTCTATGACTCTGTGCTGTAGTGCTCTATGACTCTATGACTCTGTGCTTTAGTGCCCTATGACTCTGTGCTGTAGTGCTCTATGACTCTATGACTCTGTGCTTTAGTGCCCTATGACTCTGTGCTGTAGTGCTCTATGACTCTATGACTGTGCTGTAGTACTCTATGACTCTGTGCTGTAGTGCTCTGTGACTCTATGACTATGTGCTGTAGTGCTCTCTGACTCAGTACTGCAGTGCTCTATGACTCTATGACTCTGTGCTGTATTGCTCTATGACTCTGTTCTGTAGTGCTGTATGACTCTATGACTCTGTGCTGTAATGCTCTGTGACTCTGTGCTGTAGTGCTCTATGACTCTATGACTCTGTGCTGTAGTGCCCTATGACTCTGTGCTGTAGTGCTCTATGACTCTGTGCTGTAGTGCTCTATGACTTTGTGCTTTAGTGCTCTTTGACTCTGTGACTCTGTGCTGTATTGCTCCATGTCTCTTTGATTCTGTGCTGTAGTGCTCTATGATTCTATGACTCTGTGCTGTAGTGCTCTATGATTCTACGACTCTGTGCTGTAGTGCTCTATGACTCTAAGACTGTGCTGTAGTGCTCTATGACTCTGTGCTGTAGTGCTCTATGATTCTACGACTCTGTGCTGTAGTGCTCTATGACTCTATGACTCTGTGCTTTAGTGCCCTATGACTCTGTGCTGTAGTGCTCTATGACTCTGTGCTGTAGTGCTCTATGACTCTATGACTCTGTGCTTTAGTGCCCTATGACTCTGTGCTGTAGTGCTCTATGACTCTATGACTGTGCTGTAGTACTCTATGACTCTGTGCTGTAGTGCTCTGTGACTCTATGACTATGTGCTGTAGTGCTCTCTGACTCAGTACTGCAGTGCTCTATGATACTATGACTCTGTGCTGTAGTGCTCTATCACTCTGTGCTGTAGTGCTCTATGATTCTACGACTCTGTGCTGCAGTGCTCTATGACTCTATGACTCTGTGCTGTATTGCTCTATGACTCTGTTCTGTAGTGCTGTATGACTCTATGACTCTGTGCTGTAATGCTCTGTGACTCTGTGCTGTAGTGCTCTATGACTCTATGACTCTGTGCTGTAGTGCCCTATGACTCTGTGCTGTAGTGCTCTATGACTCTGTGCTGTAGTGCTCTATGACTCTGTGCTTTAGTGCTCTTTGACTCTGTGACTCTGTGCTGTATTGCTCCATGTCTCTTTGATTCTGTGCTGTAGTGCTCTATGATTCTATGACTCTGTGCTGTAGTGCTCTATGATTCTACGACTCTGTGCTGTAGTGCTCTATGACTCTAAGACTGTGCTGTAGTGCTCTATGACTCTGTGCTGTAGTGCTCTATGATTCTACGACTCTGTGCTGTAGTGCTCTATGACTCTATGACTCTGTGCTGTATTGCTCTATGACTCTGTGCTGTAGTGATCTATGAATCTGTGCTTTAGTGCTCTATGACTCTGTGCTGTAGTGCTCTATGACTCTATGACTGTGCTGTAGTGCTCTATGATTCTACGACTCTGTGCTGTAGTGCTCTATGACTCTAAGACTGTGCTGTAGTGCTCTATGACTCTGTGCTGTAGTGCTCTATGATTCTACGACTCTGTGCTGTAGTGCTCTATGACTCCATGACTCTGTGCTGTATTGCTCTATGACTCTGTGCTGTAGTGATCTATGAATCTGTGCTTTAGTGCTCTATGACTCTGTGCTGTACTGCTCTATGATTCTACGACTCTGTGCTGTAGTCCTCTATGACTCTATAACTCTGTGCTGTATACTCTATGACTCTGTGCTGTAGTGATCTATGAATCTGTGCTTTAGTGCTCTATGACTCTGTGCTGTAGTGCTCTATGACTCTATGACTGTGCTGTAGTGCTCTATGATTCTACGACTCTGTGCTGTAGTGCTCTATGACTCTATGACTGTGCTGTAGTGCTCTATGACTCTGTGCTGTAGTGCTCTGTGACTCTATGACTATGTGCTGTAGTACTCTCTGACTCAGTACTGCAGTGCTCTATGATACTATGACTCTGTGCTGTAGTGCTCTATCACTCTGTGCTGTAGTGATCTATGGATCTGTGCTTTAGTGCTCTTTGACTCTATTACTCTGTGCTGTAGTGCTCTATGACTGTATGCTGTAGTGCTCTATCACTCTATGACTCTGTGCTCTAGTGCTCTGTGAGTCTATGACTCTGTGCTGTAGTGCTCTGTGACTCTGTTCTGTAGTGCTGTATGACTCTATGACTCTGTGCTGTAATGCTCTGTGACTCTGTGTTGTAGTGCTCTATGACTCTCTGACTCTGTGCTGTAGTGCTCTATGACTCTATGACTCTGTGCTTTAGTGCCCTATGACTCTGTGCTGTAGTGCTCTATGACTCTGTGCTGTAGTGCTCTATGACTCTATGACTCTGTGCTTTAGTGCCCTATGACTCTGTGCTGTAGTGCTCTATGACTCTATGACTGTGCTGTAGTACTCTATGACTCTGTGCTGTAGTGCTCTGTGACTCTATGACTATGTGCTGTAGTGCTCTCTGACTCAGTACTGCAGTGCTCTATGATACTATGACTCTGTGCTGTAGTGCTCTATCACTCTGTGCTGTAGTGCTCTATGATTCTACGACTCTGTGCTGCAGTGCTCTATGACTCTATGACTCTGTGCTGTATTGCTCTATGACTCTGTTCTGTAGTGCTGTATGACTCTATGACTCTGTGCTGTAATGCTCTGTGACTCTGTGCTGTAGTGCTCTATGACTCTATGACTCTGTGCTGTAGTGCCCTATGACTCTGTGCTGTAGTGCTCTATGACTCTGTGCTGTAGTGCTCTATGACTTTGTGCTTTAGTGCTCTTTGACTCTGTGACTCTGTGCTGTATTGCTCCATGTCTCTTTGATTCTGTGCTGTAGTGCTCTATGATTCTATGACTCTGTGCTGTAGTGCTCTATGATTCTACGACTCTGTGCTGTAGTGCTCTATGACTCTAAGACTGTGCTGTAGTGCTCTATGACTCTGTGCTGTAGTGCTCTATGATTCTACGACTCTGTGCTGTAGTGCTCTATGACTCTATGACTCTGTGCTTTAGTGCCCTATGACTCTGTGCTGTAGTGCTCTATGACTCTGTGCTGTAGTGCTCTATGACTCTATGACTCTGTGCTTTAATGCCCTATGACTCTGTGCTGTAGTGCTCTATGACTCTATGACTGTGCTGTAGTACTCTATGACTCTGTGCTGTAGTGCTCTGTGACTCTATGACTATGTGCTGTAGTGCTCTCTGACTCAGTACTGCAGTGCTCTATGATACTATGACTCTGTGCTGTAGTGCTCTATCACTCTGTGCTGTAGTGCTCTATGATTCTACGACTCTGTGCTGCAGTACTCTATGACTCTATGACTCTGTGCTGTATTGCTCTATGACTCTGTTCTGTAGTGCTGTATGACTCTATGACTCTGTGCTGTAATGCTCTGTGACTCTGTGCTGTAGTGCTTTATGACTCTATGACTCTGTGCTGTAGTGCCCTATGACTCTGTGCTGTAGTGCTCTATGACTCTGTGCTGTAGTGCTCTATGACTTTGTGCTTTAGTGCTCTTTGACTCTGTGACTCTGTGCTTTATTGCTCCATGTCTCTTTGATTCTGTGCTGTAGTGCTCTATGATTCTATGACTCTGTGCTGTAGTGCTCTATGATTCTACGACTCTGTGCTGTAGTGCTCTATGACTCTAAGACTGTGCTGTAGTGCTCTATGACTCTGTGCTGTAGTGCTCTATGATTCTACGACTCTGTGCTGTAGTGCTCTATGACTCTATGACTCTGTGCTGTATTGCTCTATCACTCTGTGCTGTAGTGATCTATGAATCTGTGCTTTAGTGCTCTATGACTCTGTGCTGTAGTGCTCTATGACTCTATGACTGTGCTGTAGTGCTCTATGATTCTACGACTCTGTGCTGTAGTGCTCTATGACTCTAAGACTGTGCTGTAGTGCTCTATGACTCTGTGCTGTAGTGCTCTATGATTCTACGACTCTGTGCTGTAGTGCTCTATGACTCCATGACTCTGTGCTGTATTGCTCTATGACTCTGTGCTGTAGTGATCTATGAATCTGTGCTTTAGTGCTCTATGACTCTGTGCTGTACTGCTCTATGATTCTACGACTCTGTGCTGTAGTCCTCTATGACTCTATAACTCTGTGCTGTATTGCTCTATGACTCTGTGCTGTAGTGATCTATGAATCTGTGCTTTAGTGCTCTATGACTCTGTGCTGTAGTGCTCTATCACTCTATGACTGTGCTGTAGTGCTCTATGATTCTACGACTCTGTGCTGTAGTGCTCTATGACTCTATGACTGTGCTGTAGTGCTCTATGACTCTGTGCTGTAGTGCTCTGTGACTCTATGACTATGTGCTGTAGTACTCTCTGACTCAGTACTGCAGTGCTCTATGATACTATGACTCTGTGCTGTAGTGCTCTATCACTCTGTGCTGTAGTGATCTATGGATCTGTGCTTTAGTGCTCTTTGACTCTATTACTCTGTGCTGTAGTGCTCTATGACTGTATGCTGTAGTGCTCTATCACTCTATGACTCTGTGCTCTAGTGCTCTGTGAGTCTATGACTCTGTGCTGTAGTGCTCTGTGACTCTGTTCTGTAGTGCTGTATGACTCTATGACTCTGTGCTGTAATGCTCTGTGACTCTGTGTTGTAGTGCTCTATGACTCTCTGACTCTGTGCTGTAGTGCTCTATGACTCTATGACTCTGTGCTTTAGTGCCCTATGACTCTGTGCTGTAGTGCTCTATGACTCTGTGCTGTAGTGCTCTATGACTCTATGACTCTGTGCTTCAGTGCCCTATGACTCTGTGCTGTAGTGCTCTATGACTCTATGACTGTGCTGTAGTACTCTATGACTCTGTGCTGTAGTGCTCTGTGACTCTATGACTATGTGCTGTAGTGCTCTCTGACTCAGTACTGCAGTGCTCTATGATACTATGACTCTGTGCTGTAGTGCTCTATCACTCTGTGCTGTAGTGCTCTATGATTCTACGACTCTGTGCTGCAGTGCTCTATGACTCTATGACTCTGTGCTGTATTGCTCTATGACTCTGTTCTGTAGTGCTGTATGACTCTATGACTCTGTGCTGTAGTGCCCTATGACTCTGTGCTGTAGTGCTCTATGACTCTGTGCTGTAGTGCTCTATGACTCTGTGCTTTAGTGCTCTTTGACTCTGTGACTCTGTGCTGTATTGCTCCATGTCTCTTTGATTCTGTGCTGTAGTGCTCTATGATTCTATGACTCTGTGCTGTAGTGCTCTATGATTCTACGACTCTGTGCTGTAGTGCTCTATGACTCTAAGACTGTGCTGTAGTGCTCTATGACTCTGTGCTGTAGTGCTCTATGATTCTACGACTCTGTGCTGTAGTGCTCTATGACTCTATGACTCTGTGCTGTATTGCTCTATGACTCTGTGCTGTAGTGATCTATGAATCTGTGCTTTAGTGCTCTATGACTCTGTGCTGTAGTGCTCTATGACTCTATGACTGTGCTGTAGTGCTCTATGATTCTACGACTCTGTGCTGTAGTGCTCTATGACTCTAAGACTGTGCTGTAGTGCTCTATGACTCTGTGCTGTAGTGCTCTATGATTCTACGACTCTGTGCTGTAGTGCTCTATGACTCCATGACTCTGTGCTGTATTGCTCTATGACTCTGTGCTGTAGTGATCTATGAAGCTGTGCTTTAGTGCTCTATGACTCTGTGCTGTACTGCTCTATGATTCTACGACTCTGTGCTGTAGTCCTCTATGACTCTATAACTCTGTGCTGTATTGCTCTATGACTCTGTGCTGTAGTGATCTATGAATCTGTGCTTTAGTGCTCTATGACTCTGTGCTGTAGTGCTCTATGACTCTATGACTGTGCTGTAGTGCTCTATGATTCTACGACTCTGTGCTGTAGTGCTCTATGACTCTATGACTGTGCTGTAGTGCTCTATGACTCTGTGCTGTAGTGCTCTGTGACTCTATGACTATGTGCTGTAGTACTCTCTGACTCAGTACTGCAGTGCTCTATGATACTATGACTCTGTGCTGTAGTGCTCTATCACTCTGTGCTGTAGTGATCTATGGATCTGTGCTTTAGTGCTCTTTGACTCTATTACTCTGTGCTGTAGTGCTCTATGACTGTATGCTGTAGTGCTCTATCACTCTATGACTCTGTGCTCTAGTGCTCTGTGAGTCTATGACTCTGTGCTGTAGTGCTCTGTGACTCTGTTCTGTAGTGCTGTATGACTCTATGACTCTGTGCTGTAATGCTCTGTGACTCTGTGTTGTAGTGCTCTATGACTCTCTGACTCTGTGCTGTAGTGCTCTATGACTCTATGACTCTGTGCTTTAGTGCCCTATGACTCTGTGCTGTAGTGCTCTATGACTCTGCGCTGTAGTGCTCTATGACTCTATGACTCTGTGCTTTAGTGCCCTATGACTCTGTGCTGTAGTGCTCTATGACTCTATGACTGTGCTGTAGTACTCTATGACTCTGTGCTGTAGTGCTCTGTGACTCTATGACTATGTGCTGTAGTGCTCTCTGACTCAGTACTGCAGTGCTCTATGATACTATGACTCTGTGCTGTAGTGCTCTATCACTCTGTGCTGTAGTGCTCTATGATTCTATGACTCTGTGCTGCAGTGCTCTATGACTCTATGATTCTGTGCTGTATTGCTCTATGACTCTGTTCTGTAGTGCTGTATGACTCTATGACTCTGTGCTGTAATGCTCTGTGACTCTGTGCTGTAGTGCTCTATGACTCTATGACTCTGTGCTGTAGTGCCCTATGACTCTGTGCTGTAGTGCTCTATGACTCTGTGCTGTAGTGCTCTATGACTCTGTGCTTTAGTGCTCTTTGACTCTGTGACTCTGTGCTGTATTGCTCCATGTCTCTTTGATTCTGTGCTGTAGTGCTCTATGATTCTATGACTCTGTGCTGTAGTGCTCTATGATTCTACGACTCTGTGCTGTAGTGCTCCATGACTCTAAGACTGTGCTGTAGTGCTCTATGACTCTGTGCTGTAGTGCTCTATGATTCTACGACTCTGTGCTGTAGTGCTCTATGACTCTATGACTCTGTGCTGTATTGCTCTATGACTCTGTGCTGTAGTGATCTATGAATCTGTGCTTTAGTGCTCTATGACTCTGTGCTGTAGTGCTCTATGACTCTATGACTGTGCTGTAGTGCTCTATGACTCTATGACTCTGTGCTTTAGTGCCCTATGACTCTGTGCTGTAGTGCTCTATGACTCTGTGCTGTAGTGCTCTATAACTCTATGACTCTGTGCTTTAGTGCCCTATGACTCTGTGCTGTAGTGCTCTATGACTCTATGACTGTGCTGTAGTACTCTATGACTCTGTGCTGTAGTGCTCTGTGACTCTATGACTATGTGCTGTAGTGCTCTCTGACTCAGTACTGCAGTGCTCTATGATACTATGACTCTGTGCTGTAGTGCTCTATCACTCTGTGCTGTAGTGCTCTATGATTCTACGACTCTGTGCTGCAGTGCTCTATGACTCTATGACTCTGTGCTGTATTGCTCTATGACTCTGTTCTGTAGTGCTGTATGACTCTATGACTCTGTGCTGTAATGCTCTGTGACTCTGTGCTGTAGTGCTCTATGACTCTATGACTCTGTGCTGTAGTGCCCTATGACTCTGTGCTGTAGTGCTCTATGATTCTACGACTCTGTGCTGTAGTGCTCTATGACTCTAAGACTGTGCTGTAGTGCTCTATGACTCTGTGCTGTAGTGCTCTATGATTCTACGACTCTGTGCTGTAGTGCTCTATGACTCTATGACTGTGCTGTAGTGCTCTATGACTCTGTGCTGTAGTGCTCTGTGACTCTATGACTATGTGCTGTAGTACTCTCTGACTCAGTACTGCAGTGCTCTATGATACTATGACTCTGTGCTGTAGTGCTCTATCACTCTGTGCTGTAGTGATCTATGGATCTGTGCTTTAGTGCTCTTTGACTCTATTACTCTGTGCTGTAGTGCTCTATGACTGTATGCTGTAGTGCTCTATCACTCTATGACTCTGTGCTCTAGTGCTCTGTGAGTCTATGACTCTGTGCTGTAGTGCTCTGTGACTCTGTTCTGTAGTGCTGTATGACTCTATGACTCTGTGCTGTAATGCTCTGTGACTCTGTGTTGTAGTGCTCTATGACTCTCTGACTCTGTGCTGTAGTGCTCTATGACTCTATGACTCTGTGCTTTAGTGCCCTATGACTCTGTGCTGTAGTGCTCTATGACTCTGTGCTGTAGTGCTCTATGACTCTATGACTCTGTGCTTTAGTGCCCTATGACTCTGTGCTGTATTGCTCTATGACTCTGTGCTGTAGTGATCTATGAATCTGTGCTTTAGTGCTCTATGACTCTGTGCTGTACTGCTCTATGATTCTACGACTCTGTGCTGTAGTCCTCTATGACTCTATAACTCTGTGCTGTATTGCTCTATGACTCTGTGCTGTAGTGATCTATGAATCTGTGCTTTAGTGCTCTATGACTCTGTGCTGTAGTGCTCTATGACTCTATGACTGTGCTGTAGTGCTCTATGATTCTACGACTCTGTGCTGTAGTGCTCTATGACTCTATGACTGTGCTGTAGTGCTCTATGACTCTGTGCTGTAGTGCTCTGTGACTCTATGACTATGTGCTGTAGTACTCTCTGACTCAGTACTGCAGTGCTCTATGATACTATGACTCTGTGCTGTAGTGCTCTATCACTCTGTGCTGTAGTGATCTATGGATCTGTGCTTTAGTGCTCTTTGACTCTATTACTCTGTGCTGTAGTGCTCTATGACTGTATGCTGTAGTGCTCTATCACTCTATGACTCTGTGCTCTAGTGCTCTGTGAGTCTATGACTCTGTGCTGTAGTGCTCTGTGACTCTGTTCTGTAGTGCTGTATGACTCTATGACTCTGTGCTGTAATGCTCTGTGACTCTGTGTTGTAGTGCTCTATGACTCTCTGACTCTGTGCTGTAGTGCTCTATGACTCTATGACTCTGTGCTTTAGTGCCCTATGACTCTGTGCTGTAGTGCTCTATGACTCTGTGCTGTAGTGCTCTATAACTCTATGACTCTGTGCCTTAGTGCCCTATGACTCTGTGCTGTAGTGCTCTATGACTCTATGACTGTGCTGTAGTACTCTATGACTCTGTGCTGTAGTGCTCTGTGACTCTATGACTATGTGCTGTAGTGCTCTCTGACTCAGTACTGCAGTGCTCTATGATACTATGACTCTGTGCTGTAGTGCTCTATCACTCTGTGCTGTAGTGCTCTATGATTCTACGACTCTGTGCTGCAGTGCTCTATGACTCTATGACTCTGTGCTGTATTGCTCTATGACTCTGTTCTGTAGTGCTGTATGACTCTATGACTCTGTGCTGTAATGCTCTGTGACTCTGTGCTGTAGTGCTCTATGACTCTATGACTCTGTGCTGTAGTGCCCTATGACTCTGTGCTGTAGTGCTCTATGACTCTGTGCTGTAGTGCTCTATGACTCTGTGCTTTAGTGCTCTTTGACTCTGTGACTCTGTGCTGTATTGCTCCATGTCTCTTTGATTCTGTGCTGTAGTGCTCTATGATTCTATGACTCTGTGCTGTAGTGCTCTATGATTCTACGACTCTGTGCTGTAGTGCTCTATGACTCTAAGACTGTGCTGTAGTGCTCTATGACTCTGTGCTGTAGTGCTCTATGATTCTACGACTCTGTGCTGTAGTGCTCTATGACTCTATGACTCTGTGCTGTATTGCTCTATGACTCTGTGCTGTAGTGATCTATGAATCTGTGCTTTAGTGCTCTATGACTCTGTGCTGTAGTGCTCTATGACTCTATGACTGTGCTGTAGTGCTCTATGATTCTACGACTCTGTGCTGTAGTGCTCTATGACTCTAAGACTGTGCTGTAGTGCTCTATGACTCTGTGCTGTAGTGCTCTATGATTCTACGACTCTGTGCTGTAGTGCTCTATGACTCCATGACTCTGTGCTGTATTGCTCTATGACTCTGTGTTGTAGTGATCTATGAATCTGTGCTTTAGTGCTCTATGACTCTGTGCTGTACTGCTCTATGATTCTACGACTCTGTGCTGTAGTCCTCTATGACTCTATAACTCTGTGCTGTATTGCTCTATGACTCTGTGCTGTAGTGATCTATGAATCTGTGCTTTAGTGCTCTATGACTCTGTGCTGTAGTGCTCTATGACTCTATGACTGTGCTGTAGTGCTCTATGATTCTACGACTCTGTGCTGTAGTGCTCTATGACTCTATGACTGTGCTGTAGAGCTCTATGACTCTGTGCTGTAGTGCTCTGTGACTCTATGACTATGTGCTGTAGTACTCTCTGACTCAGTACTGCAGTGCTCTATGATACTATGACTCTGTGCTGTAGTGCTCTATCACTCTGTGCTGTAGTGATCTATGGATCTGTGCTTTAGTGCTCTTTGACTCTATTACTCTGTGCTGTAGTGCTCTATGACTGTATGCTGTAGTGCTCTATCACTCTATGACTCTGTGCTCTAGTGCTCTGTGAGTCTATGACTCTGTGCTGTAGTGCTCTGTGACTCTGTTCTGTAGTGCTGTATGACTCTATGACTCTGTGCTGTAATGCTCTGTGACTCTGTGTTGTAGTGCTCTATGACTCTCTGACTCTGTGCTGTAGTGCTCTATGACTCTGTGCTGTAGTGCTCTATGACTCTGTGCTGTAGTGCTCTATGACTCTATGACTCTGTGCTTTAGTGCCCTATGACTCTGTGCTGTAGTGCTCTATGACTCTATGACTGTGCTGTAGTACTCTATGACTCTGTGCTGTAGTGCTCTGTGACTCTATGACTATGTGCTGTAGTGCTCTCTGACTCAGTACTGCAGTGCTCTATGATACTATGACTCTGTGCTGTAGTGCTCTATCACTCTGTGCTGTAGTGCTCTATGATTCTACGACTCTGTGCTGCAGTGCTCTATGACTCTATGACTCTGTGCTGTATTGCTCTATGACTCTGTTCTGTAGTGCTGTATGACTCTATGACTCTGTGCTGTAATGCTCTGTGACTCTGTGCTGTAGTGCTCTATGACTCTATGACTCTGTGCTGTAGTGCCCTATGACTCTGTGCTGTAGTGCTCTATGACTCTGTGCTGTAGTGCTCTATGACTCTGTGCTTTAGTGCTCTTTGACTCTGTGACTCTGTGCTGTATTGCTCCATGTCTATTTGATTCTGTGCTGTAGTGCTCTATGATTCTATGACTCTGTGCTGTAGTGCTCTATGATTCTACGACTCTGTGCTGTAGTGCTCTCTGACTCTTAGACTGTGCTGTAGTGCTCTATGACTCTGTGCTATAGTGCTCTATGATTCTACGACTCTGTGCCGTAGTGCTCTATGACTCTATGACTCTGTGCTGTATTGCTCTATGACTCTGTTCTGTAGTGCTGTATGACTCTATGACTCTGTGCTGTAATGCTCTGTGACTCTGTGCTGTCGTGCTCTATGACTCTATGACTCTGTGCTGTAGTGCTCTATGACTCTATGACTCTGTGCTGTAGTGCCCTATGACTCTGTGCTGTAGTGCTCTATGACTCTGTGCTGTAGTGCTCTATGACTCTGTGCTTTAGTGCTCTTTGACTCTGTGACTCTGTGCTGTATTGCTCCATGTCTCTTTGATTCTGTGCTGTAGTGCTCTATCATTCTATGACTCTGTGCTGTAGTGCTCTATGATTCTACGACTCTCTGCTGTAGTGCTCTATGGACTCTAAGACTGTGCTGTAGTGCTCTATGACTCTGTGCTGTAGTGCTCTATGATTCTACGACTCTGTGCTGTAGTGCTCTATGACTCTATGACTCTGTGCTGTATTGCTCTATCACTCTGTGCTGTAGTGATCTATGAATCTGTGCTGTTGTGCTCTATGACTCTATGACTGTGCTGTAGTGCTCTATGATTCTACGACTCTGTGCTGTAGTGCTCTATGACTCTAAGACTGTGCTGTAGTGCTCTATGACTCTGTGCTGTATGCTCTATGATTCTACGACTCTGTGCTGTAGTGCTCTATGACTCCATGACTCTGTGCTGTATTGCTCTATGACTCTGTGCTGTAGTGATCTATGAATCTGTGCTTTAGTGCTCTATGACTCTGTGCTGTAGTGCTCTATGACTCTATGACTGTGCTGTAGTGCTCTATGATTCTACGACTCTGTGCTGTAGTGCTCTATGACTCTAAGACTGTGCTGTAGTGCTCTATGACTCTGTGCTGTAGTGCTCTATGATTCTACGACTCTGTGCTGTAGTGCTCTATGACTCCATGACTCTGTGCTGTATTGCTCTATGACTCTGTGCTGTAGTGATCTATGAAGCTGTGCTTTAGTGCTCTATGACTCTGTGCTGTACTGCTCTATGATTCTACGACTCTGTGCTGTAGTCCTCTATGACTCTATAACTCTGTGCTGTATTGCTCTATGACTCTGTGCTGTAGTGATCTATGAATCTGTGCTTTAGTGCTCTATGACTCTGTGCTGTAGTGCTCTATGACTCTATGACTGTGCTGTAGTGCTCTATGATTCTACGACTCTGTGCTGTAGTGCTCTATGACTCTATGACTGTGCTGTAGTGCTCTATGACTATGTGCTGTAGTACTCTCTGACTCAGTACTGCAGTGCTCTATGATACTATGACTCTGTGCTGTAGTGCTCTATCACTCTGTGCTGTAGTGATCTATGGATCTGTGCTTTAGTGCTCTTTGACTCTATTACTCTGTGCTGTAGTGCTCTATGACTGTATGCTGTAGTGCTCTATCACTCTATGACTCTGTGCTCTAGTGCTCTGTGAGTCTATGACTCTGTGCTGTAGTGCTCTGTGACTCTGTTCTGTAGTGCTGTATGACTCTATGACTCTGTGCTGTAATGCTCTGTGACTCTGTGTTGTAGTGCTCTATGACTCTCTGACTCTGTGCTGTAGTGCTCTATGACTCTATGACTCTGTGCTTTAGTGCCCTATGACTCTGTGCTGTAGTGCTCTATGACTTCTGTGCTGTAGTGCTCTATGACTCTATGACTCTGTGCTTTAGTGCCCTATGACTCTGTGCTGTAGTGCTCTATGACTCTGTGCTGTAGTGCTCTATGACTCTGTGCTTTAGTGCTCTTGACTCTGTGACTCTGTGCTGTATTGCTCCATGTCTCTTTGATTCTGTGCTGTAGTGCTCTATCACTCTATGACACTGTGCTGTAGTGCTCTATGTCTCTATGACTCTGTGCTGTAGTGCTCTATGACTATGCGGTAGTGCTCTATGACTCTATGACTCTATGCTGTAGTGCTCTATGACTCCAAGACTGTGCTGTAGTGCTCTATGATTCTGTGACTCTGTGCTATTCTACTCTATGATTCTATTACTCTGTGCTGTTGTGCTCTATGACTCTATGACTCTGTGCTATAGTACTCTATGATTCTACGACTCTGTGCTGTAGTGCTCTATGACTCTATGACTCTGTGCTGTATTGCTCTATGACTCTGTGCTGTAGTCATCTATGAATCTGTGCTTTAGTGCTCTATGACTCTGTGCTGTAGTGCTCTATGATTCTACGACTCTGTGCTGTAGTGCTCTATGACTCTATGACACTGTGCTGTATTGCTCTATGACTCTGTGCTGTAGTCATCTATGAATCTGTGCTTTAGTGCTCTATGACTCTGTGCTGTAGTGCTCTATGATTCTACGACTCTGTGGCTGTAGTGCTCTATGACTCTATGACACTGTGCTGTATTGCTCTATGACTCTGTGCTGTAGTCATCTATGAATCTGTGCTTTAGTGCTCTATGACTCTGTGCTGTAGTGCTCTATGATTCTACGACTCTGTGCTGTAGTGCTCTCTGACTCTTAGACTGTGCTGTAGTGCTCTATGACTCTGTGCTATAGTGCTCTATGATTCTACGACTCTGTGCTGTAGTGCTCTATGACTCTATGACTCTGTGCTGTATTGCTCTATGACTCTGTTCTGTAGTGCTGTATGACTCTATGACTCTGTGCTGTAATGCTCTGTGACTCTGTGCTGTCGTGCTCTATGACTCTATGACTCTGTGCTGTAGTGTTCTATGACTCTATGACTCTGTGCTGTAGTGCCCTATGACTCTGTGCTGTAGTGCTCTATGACTCTGTGCTGTAGTGCTCTATGACTCTGTGCTTTAGTGCTCTTTGACTCTGTGACTCTGTGCTGTATTGCTCCATGTCTCTTTGATTCTGTGCTGTAGTGTCTCTATCATTCTATGACTCTGTGCTGTAGTGCTCTATGATTCTACGACTCTCTGCTGTAGTGCTCTATGACTCTAAGACTGTGCTGTAGTGCTCTATGACTCTGTGCTGTAGTGCTCTATGATTCTACGACTCTGTGCTGTAGTGCTCTATGACTCTATGACTCTGTGCTGTATTGCTCTATGACTCTGTGCTGTAGTGATCTATGAATCTGTGCTTTAGTGCTCTATGACTCTATGGAACTCTGTGCTTTAGTGCCCTTATGACTCTGTGCTGTATTGCTCTATGACTCTGTGCTGTAGTGATCTATGAATCTGTGCTTTAGTGCTCTATGACTCTGTGCTGTACTGCTCTATGATTCTACGACTCTGTGCTGTAGTCCTCTATGACTCTATAACTCTGTGCTGTATTGCTCTATGACTCTGTGCTGTAGTGATCTATGAATCTGTGCTTTAGTGCTCTATGACTCTGTGCTGTAGTGCTCTATGACTCTATGACTGTGCTGTAGTGCTCTATGATTCTACGACTCTGTGCTGTAGTGCTCTATGACTCTATGGACTGTGCTGTAGTGCTCTATGACTCTGTGCTGTAGTGCTCTGTGACTCTATGACTATGTGCTGTAGTACTCTCTGACTCAGTACTGCAGTGCTCTATGATACTATGACTCTGTGCTGTAGTGCTCTATCACTCTGTGCTGTAGTGATCTATGGATCTGTGCTTTAGTGCTCTTTGACTCTATTACTCTGTGCTGTAGTGCTCTATGACTGTATGCTGTAGTGCTCTATCACTCTATGACTCTGTGCTCTAGTGCTCTGTGAGTCTATGACTCTGTGCTGTAGTTGCTCTGTGACTCTGTTCTGTAGTGCTGTATGACTCTATGACTCTGTGCTGTAATGCTCTGTGACTCTGTGTTTGTAGTGCTCTATGACTCTCTGACTCTGTGCTTTAGTGCCCTATGACTCTGTGCTGTAGTGCTCTATGACTCTGTGCTGTAGTGCTCTATAACTCTATGACTCTGTGCCTTAGTGCCCTATGACTCTGTGCTGTAGTGCTCTATGACTCTATGACTGTGCTGTAGTACTCTATGACTCTGTGCTGTAGTGCTCTGTGACTCTATGACTATGTGCTGTAGTGCTCTCTGACCTCAGTACTGCAGTGCTCTATGATACTATGACTCTGTGCTGTAGTTGCTCTATCACTCTGTGCTGTAGTGCTCTATGATTCTACGACTCGTGCTGCAGTGCTCTATGACTCTATGACTCTGTGCTGTATTGCTCTATGACTCTGTTCTGTAGTGCTGTATGACTCTATGACTCTGTGCTGTAATGCTCTGTGACTCTGTGCTGTAGTGCTCTATGACTCTATGACTCTGTGCTGGTAGTGCCCTATGACTCTGTGCTGTAGTGGCTCTCTGTGCTGTAGTGCTCTATGACTCTGTGTGCTTTAGTGCTCTTTGACGTCTGTGACTCTGTGCTGTATTGCTCCATGTCTCTTTGATTCTGTGCTGTAGTGCTCTATGATCTATGACTCTGTGCTGTAGTTGCTCTCTCGATTCTACGACCTCTGTGCTGTGTAGTGCTCTACTAGACTCTAAGACTGTCTGTAGTGCTCTATGACTCTGTGCTGTAGTGCTCTATGATTCTACGACTCTGTGCTGTAGTGCTCTATGACTCTATGACTCTGTGCTGTATTGCTCTATGACCTCCTGTGCTGTAGTGATCTATGAATCTGTGCTTTAGTGCTCTATGACTCTGTGCTGTAGTGCTCTATGACTCTATGACTGTGCTGTAGTGCTCTATGATTCTACGACTCTGTGCTGTAGCTGCTCTATGACTCTAGACTGTGCTGTAGTGCTCTATGACTCTGTGCTGTAGTGCCCTATGATTCTACGACTCTGTGCTGTAGTGCTCTATGACTCCATGACTCTGTGCTGGATTGCTCTATGACTCTGTGTTGTAGTGATCTATGAATCTGTGCTTTAGTGCTCTATGACTCTGTGCTGTACTGCTCCTATGATTCTACGACTCTGTGCTGTAGTCCTCTATGACTCTATAACTCTGTGCTGTATTGCTCTATGACTCTGTGCTGTAGTGATCTATGAATCTGTGCTTTAGTGCTCTATGACTCTGTGCTGTAGTGCTCTATGACTCTATGACTGTTGCTGTAGTGCTCTATGATTCTAAGACTCTGTGCTTGTAGTGCTCTATGACTCTATGACCTGTGCTGTAGAGCTCTATGACCTCTGTGCTGTAGTGCTCTGTGACTCTATGACTATGTGCTGTAGTCTCTCTGACTCAGTACTGCCAGTGCTCTATGATACTATGACTCTGTGCTGTAGTGCTCTATCACTCTGTGCAGTAGTGATCTATGGATCTGTGCTTTAGTGCTCTTTGACTCTATTACTCTGTGCTGTAGTGCTCTATGACTGTATGCTGTAGTGCTCTATCACTCTATGACGTCCTGTGCTCTAGTGCTCTGTGAGTCTATGACTCTGTGCTGTAGTGCTCTGTGACTCTGTTCTGTAGTGCTGTATGACTCTATGACTCTGTGCTGTAATGCTCTGTGACTCTGTGTTGTAGTGCTCTATGACTCTCTGACTCAGTGCCTGTAGTGCTCTATGACTCTGTGCTGTAGTGCTGCTATGACTCTGTGCTGTAGTGCTCTATGACTCTATGACTGTGCTGTAGTACTTCTATGACTCTGTGCTGTAGTGCTCTGTGACTCTATGACTATGTGCTGTAGTGCTCTCTGACTCAGTACTGCAGTGCTCTATGATACTATGACTCTGTGCTGTAGTGCTCTATCACTCTGTGCTGTAGTGCTCTATGATTCTACGACTCTGTGCTGCAGTGCTCTATGACTCTATGACTCTGTGCTGTATTGCTCTATGACTCTGTGTCTGTAGTGCTGTATGACTCTATGACTCTGTGCTGTAATGCTCTGTGACTCTGTGCTGTAGTGCTCTATGACTCTATGACTCTGTGCTGTAGTGCCCTATGACTCTGTGCTGTAGTGCTCTATGACTCTGTGCTGTAGTGCTCTATGACTCTGTGCTTTAGTGCTCTTTGACTCTGTGACTCTGTGCTGTATTGCTCCATGTCTATTTGATTCTGTGCTGTAGTGCTCTATGATTCTATGACTCTGTGCTGTAGTGCTCTATGATTCTACGACTCTGTGCTGTAGTGCTCTATGACTCTAAGACTGTGCTGTAGTGCTCTATGACTCTGTGCTGTAGTGCTCTATGATTCTACGACTCTGTGCTGTAGTGCTCTATGACTCTATGACTCTGTGCTGTATTGCTCTATGACTCTGTGCTGTAGTGATCTATGAATCTGTGCTTTAGTGCTCTATGACTCTGTGCTGTAGTGCTCTATGACTCTATGACTGTGCTGTAGTGCTCTATGATTCTACGACTCTGTGCTGTAGTGCTCTATGACTCTAAGACTGTGCTGTAGTGCTCTATGACTCTGTGCTGTAGTGCTCTATGATTCTACGACTCTGTGCTGTAGTGCTCTATGACTCCATGACTCTGTGCTGTATTGCTCTATGACTCTGTGCTGTAGTGATCTATGAATCTGTGCTTTAGTGCTCTATGACTCTGTGCTGTACTGCTCTATGATTCTACGACTCTGTGCTGTAGTCCTCTATGACTCTATAACTCTGTGCTGTATTGCTCTATGACTCTGTGCTGTAGTGATCTATGAATCTGTGCTTTAGTGCTCTATGACTCTGTGCTGTAGTGCTCTATGACTCTATGACTGTGCTGTAGTGCTCTATGATTCTACGACTCTGTGCTGTAGTGCTCTATGACTCTATGACTGTGCTGTAGTGCTCTATGACTCTGTGCTGTAGTGCTCTGTGACTCTATGACTATGTGCTGTAGTACTCTCTGACTCAGTACTGCAGTGCTCTATGATACTATGACTCTGTGCTGTAGTGCTCTATCACTCTGTGCTGTAGTGATCTATGGATCTGTGCTTTAGTGCTCTTTGACTCTATTACTCTGTGCTGTAGTGCTCTATGACTGTATGCTGTAGTGCTCTATCACTCTATGACTCTGTGCTCTAGTGCTCTGTGAGTCTATGACTCTGTGCTGTAGTGCTCTGTGACTCTGTTCTGTAGTGCTGTATGACTCTATGACTCTGTGCTGTAATGCTCTGTGACTCTGTGTTGTAGTGCTCTATGACTCTCTGACTCTGTGCTGTAGTGCTCTATGACTCTATGACTCTGTGCTTTAGTGCCCTATGACTCTGTGCTGTAGTGCTCTATGACTCTGTGCTGTAGTGCTCTATGACTCTATGACTCTGTGCTTTAGTGCCCTATGACTCTGTGCTGTAGTGCTCTATGACTCTGTGCTGTAGTGCTCTATGACTCTGTGCTTTAGTGCTCTTGACTCTGTGACTCTGTGCTGTATTGCTCCATGTCTCTTTGATTCTGTGCTGTAGTGCTCTATCACTCTATGACACTGTGCTGTAGTGCTCTATGTCTCTATGACTCTGTGCTGTAGTGCTCTATGACTATGCGGTAGTGCTCTATGACTCTATGACTCTATGCTGTAGTGCTCTATGACTCCAAGACTGTGCTGTAGTGCTCTATGATTCTGTGACTCTGTGCTATTCTACTCTATGATTCTATTACTCTGTGCTGTTGTGCTCTATGACTCTATGACTCTGTGCTATAGTACTCTATGATTCTACGACTCTGTGCTGTAGTGCTCTATGACTCTATGACTCTGTGCTGTATTGCTCTATGACTCTGTGCTGTAGTCATCTATGAATCTGTGCTTTAGTGCTCTATGACTCTGTGCTGTAGTGCTCTATGATTCTACGACTCTGTGCTGTAGTGCTCTATGACTCTATGACACTGTGCTGTATTGCTCTATGACTCTGTGCTGTAGTCATCTATGAATCTGTGCTTTAGTGCTCTATGACTCTGTGCTGTAGTGCTCTATGATTCTACGACTCTGTGCTGTAGTGCTCTCTGACTCTTAGACTGTGCTGTAGTGCTCTATGACTCTGTGCTATAGTGCTCTATGATTCTACGACTCTGTGCTGTAGTGCTCTATGACTCTATGACTCTGTGCTGTATTGCTCTATGACTCTGTTCTGTAGTGCTGTATGACTCTATGACTCTGTGCTGTAATGCTCTGTGACTCTGTGCTGTCGTGCTCTATGACTCTATGACTCTGTGCTGTAGTGCTCTATGACTCTATGACTCTGTGCTGTAGTGCCCTATGACTCTGTGCTGTAGTGCTCTATGACTCTGTGCTGTAGTGCTCTATGACTCTGTGCTTTAGTGCTCTTTGACTCTGTGACTCTGTGCTGTATTGCTCCATGTCTCTTTGATTCTGTGCTGTAGTGCTCTATCATTCTATGACTCTGTGCTGTAGTGCTCTATGATTCTACGACTCTCTGCTGTAGTGCTCTATGACTCTAAGACTGTGCTGTAGTGCTCTATGACTCTGTGCTGTAGTGCTCTATGATTCTACGACTCTGTGCTGTAGTGCTCTATGACTCTATGACTCTGTGCTGTATTGCTCTATCACTCTGTGCTGTAGTGATCTATGAATCTGTGCTGTTGTGCTCTATGACTCTATGACTGTGCTGTAGTGCTCTATGATTCTACGACTCTGTGCTGTAGTGCTCTATGACTCTAAGACTGTGCTGTAGTGCTCTATGACTCTGTGCTGTAGTGCTCTATGATTCTACGACTCTGTGCTGTAGTGCTCTATGACTCCATGACTCTGTGCTGTATTGCTCTATGACTCTGTGCTGTAGTGATCTATGAATCTGTGCTTTAGTGCTCTATGACTCTGTGCTGTAGTGCTCTATGACTCTATGACTGTGCTGTAGTGCTCTATGATTCTACGACTCTGTGCTGTAGTGCTCTATGACTCTAAGACTGTGCTGTAGTGCTCTATGACTCTGTGCTGTAGTGCTCTATGATTCTACGACTCTGTGCTGTAGTGCTCTATGACTCCATGACTCTGTGCTGTATTGCTCTATGACTCTGTGCTGTAGTGATCTATGAAGCTGTGCTTTAGTGCTCTATGACTCTGTGCTGTACTGCTCTATGATTCTACGACTCTGTGCTGTAGTCCTCTATGACTCTATAACTCTGTGCTGTATTGCTCTATGACTCTGTGCTGTAGTGATCTATGAATCTGTGCTTTAGTGCTCTACGACTCTGTGCTGTAGTGCTCTATGACTCTATGACTGTGCTGTAGAGCTCTATGACTCTGTGCTGTAGTGCTCTGTGACTCTATGACTATGTGCTGTAGTACTCTCTGACTCAGTACTGCAGTGCTCTATGATACTATGACTCTGTGCTGTAGTGCTCTATCACTCTGTGCTGTAGTGATCTATGGATCTGTGCTTTAGTGCTCTTTGACTCTATTACTCTGTGCTGTAGTGCTCTATGACTGTATGCTGTAGTGCTCTATCACTCTATGACTCTGTGCTCTAGTGCTCTGTGAGTCTATGACTCTGTGCTGTAGTGCTCTGTGACTCTGTTCTGTAGTGCTGTATGACTCTATGACTCTGTGCTGTAATGCTCTGTGACTCTGTGTTGTAGTGCTCTATGACTCTCTGACTCTGTGCTGTAGTGCTCTATGACTCTGTGCTGTAGTGCTCTATGACTCTGTGCTGTAGTGCTCTATGACTCTATGACTCTGTGCTTTAGTGCCCTATGACTCTGTGCTGTAGTGCTCTATGACTCTATGACTGTGCTGTAGTACTCTATGACTCTGTGCTGTAGTGCTCTATCACTCTGTGCTGTAGTGCTCTATGATTCTACGACTCTGTGCTGCAGTGCTCTATGACTCTATGACTCTGTGCTGTATTGCTCTATGACTCTGTTCTGTAGTGCTGTATGACTCTATGACTCTGTGCTGTAATGCTCTGTGACTCTGTGCTGTAGTGCTCTATGACTCTATGACTCTGTGCTGTAGTGCCCTATGACTCTGTGCTGTAGTGCTCTATGACTCTGTGCTGTAGTGCTCTATGACTCTGTGCTTTAGTGCTCTTTGACTCTGTGACTCTGTGCTGTATTGCTCCATGTCTATTTGATTCTGTGCTGTAGTGCTCTATGATTCTATGACTCTGTGCTGTAGTGCTCTATGATTGTACGACTCTGTGCTGTAGTGCTCTATGACTCTAAGACTGTGCTGTAGTGCTCTATGACTCTGTGCTGTAGTGCTCTATGATTCTACGACTCTGTGCTGTAGTGCTCTATGACTCTATGACTCTGTGCTGTATTGCTCTATGACTCTGTGCTGTAGTGATCTATGAATCTGTGCTTTAGTGCTCTATGACTCTGTGCTGTAGTGCTCTATGACTCTATGACTGTGCTGTAGTGCTCTATGATTCTACGACTCTGTGCTGTAGTGCTCTATGACTCTAAGACTGTGCTGTAGTGCTCTATGACTCTGTGCTGTAGTGCTCTATGATTCTACGACTCTGTGCTGTAGTGCTCTATGACTCCATGACTCTGTGCTGTATTGCTCTATGACTCTGTGCTGTAGTGATCTATGAATCTGTGCTTTAGTGCTCTATGACTCTGTGCTGTAGTGCTCTATGACTCTATGACTGTGCTGTAGTGCTCTATGATTCTACGACTCTGTGCTGTAGTGCTCTATGACTCTATGACTGTGCTGTAGTGCTCTATGACTCTGTGCTGTAGTGCTCTGTGACTCTATGACTATGTGCTGTAGTACTCTCTGACTCAGTACTGCAGTGCTCTATGATACTATGACTCTGTGCTGTAGTGCTCTATCACTCTGTGCTGTAGTGATCTATGGATCTGTGCTTTAGTGCTCTTTGACTCTATTACTCTGTGCTGTAGTGCTCTATGACTGTATGCTGTAGTGCTCTATCACTCTATGACTCTGTGCTCTAGTGCTCTGTGAGTCTATGACTCTGTGCTGTAGTGCTCTGTGACTCTGTTCTGTAGTGCTGTATGACTCTATGACTCTGTGCTGTAATGCTCTGTGACTCTGTGTTGTAGTGCTCTATGACTCTCTGACTCTGTGCTGTAGTGCTCTATGACTCTATGACTCTGTGCTTTAGTGCCCTATGACTCTGTGCTGTAGTGCTCTATGACTCTGTGCTGTAGTGCTCTATGACTCTATGACTCTGTGCTTTAGTGCCCTATGACTCTGTGCTGTAGTGCTCTATGACTCTGTGCTGTAGTGCTCTATGACTCTGTGCTTTAGTGCTCTTGACTCTGTGACTCTGTGCTGTATTGCTCCATGTCTCTTTGATTCTGTGCTGTAGTGCTCTATCACTCTATGACACTGTGCTGTAGTGCTCTATGTCTCTATGACTCTGTGCTGTAGTGCTCTATGACTATGCGGTAGTGCTCTATGACTCTATGACTCTATGCTGTAGTGCTCTATGACTCCAAGACTGTGCTGTAGTGCTCTATGATTCTGTGACTCTGTGCTATTCTACTCTATGATTCTATTACTCTGTGCTGTTGTGCTCTATGACTCTCTGACTCTGTGCTATAGTACTCTATGATTCTACGACTCTGTGCTGTAGTGCTCTATGACTCTATGACTCTGTGCTGTATTGCTCTATGACTCTGTGCTGTAGTCATCTATGAATCTGTGCTTTAGTGCTCTATGACTCTGTGCTGTAGTGCTCTATGATTCTACGACTCTGTGCTGTCGTGCTCTATGACTCTATGACACTGTGCTGTATTGCTCTATGACTCTGTGCTGTAGTCATCTATGAATCTGTGCTTTAGTGCTCTATGACTCTGTGCTGTAGTGCTCTATGATTCTACGACTCTGTGCTGTAGTGCTCTCTGACTCTTAGACTGTGCTGTAGTGCTCTATGACTCTGTGCTATAGTGCTCTATGATTCTACGACTCTGTGCTGTAGTGCTCTATGACTCTATGACTCTGTGCTGTATTGCTCTATGACTCTGTTCTGTAGTGCTGTATGACTCTATGACTCTGTGCTGTAATGCTCTATGACTCTATGACTCTGTGCTGTAGTGCCCTATGACTCTGTGCTGTAGTGCTCTATGACTCTGTGCTGTAGTGCTCTATGACTCTGTGCTTTAGTGCTCTTTGACTCTGTGACTCTGTGCTGTATTGCTCCATGTCTCTTTGATTCTGTGCTGTAGTGCTCTATCATTCTATGACTCTGTGCTGTAGTGCTCTATGATTCTACGACTCTCTGCTGTAGTGCTCTATGACTCTAAGACTGTGCTGTAGTGCTCTATGACTCTGTGCTGTAGTGCTCTATGATTCTACGACTCTGTGCTGTAGTGCTCTATGACTCTATGACTCTGTGCTGTATTGCTCTATCACTCTGTGCTGTAGTGATCTATGAATCTGTGCTGTTGTGCTCTATGACTCTATGACTGTGCTGTAGTGCTCTATGATTCTACGACTCTGTGCTGTAGTGCTCTATGACTCTAAGACTGTGCTGTAGTGCTCTATGACTCTGTGCTGTAGTGCTCTATGATTCTACGACTCTGTGCTGTAGTGCTCTATGACTCCATGACTCTGTGCTGTATTGCTCTATGACTCTGTGCTGTAGTGATCTATGAATCTGTGCTTTAGTGCTCTATGACTCTGTGCTGTAGTGCTCTATGACTCTATGACTGTGCTGTAGTGCTCTATGATTCTACGACTCTGTGCTGTAGTGCTCTATGACTCTAAGACTGTGCTGTAGTGCTCTATGACTCTGTGCTGTAGTGCTCTATGATTCTACGACTCTGTGCTGTAGTGCTCTATGACTCCATGACTCTGTGCTGTATTGCTCTATGATTCTGTGCTGTAGTGATCTATGAAGCTGTGCTTTAGTGCTCTATGACTCTGTGCTGTACTGCTCTATGATTCTACGACTCTGTGCTGTAGTCCTCTATGACTCTATAACTCTGTGCTGTATTGCTCTATGACTCTGTGCTGTAGTGATCTATGAATCTGTGCTTTAGTGCTCTATGACTCTGTGCTGTAGTGCTCTATGACTCTATGACTGTGCTGTAGTGCTCTATGATTCTACGACTCTGTGCTGTAGTGCTCTATGACTCTATGACTGTGCTGTAGTGCTCTATGACTCTGTGCTGTAGTGCTCTGTGACTCTATGACTATGTGCTGTAGTACTCTCTGACTCAGTACTGCAGTGCTCTATGATACTATGACTCTGTGCTGTAGTGCTCTATCACTCTGTGCTGTAGTGATCTATGGATCTGTGCTTTAGTGCTCTTTGACTCTATTACTCTGTGCTGTAGTGCTCTATGACTGTATGCTGTAGTGCTCTATCACTCTATGACTCTGTGCTCTAGTGCTCTGTGAGTCTATGACTCTGTGCTGTAGTGCTCTGTGACTCTGTTCTGTAGTGCTGTATGACTCTATGACTCTGTGCTGTAATGCTCTGTGACTCTGTGTTGTAGTGCTCTATGACTCTCTGACTCTGTGCTGTAGTGCTCTATGACTCTATGACTCTGTGCTTTAGTGCCCTATGACTCTGTGCTGTAGTGCTCTATGACTCTGTGCTGTAGTGCTCTATGACTCTATGACTCTGTGCTTTAGTGCCCTATGACTCTGTGCTGTAGTGCTCTATGACTCTGTGCTGTAGTGCTCTATGACTCTGTGCTTTAGTGCTCTTGACTCTGTGACTCTGTGCTGTATTGCTCCATGTCTCTTTGATTCTGTGCTGTAGTGCTCTATCACTCTATGACACTGTGCTGTAGTGCTCTATGTCTCTATGACTCTGTGCTGTAGTGCTCTATGACTATGCGGTAGTGCTCTATGACTCTATGACTCTATGCTGTAGTGCTCTATGACTCCAAGACTGTGCTGTAGTGCTCTATGATTCTGTGACTCTGTGCTATTCTACTCTATGATTCTATTACTCTGTGCTGTTGTGCTCTATGACTCTATGACTCTGTGCTATAGTACTCTATGATTCTACGACTCTGTGCTGTAGTGCTCTATGACTCTATGACTCTGTGCTGTATTGCTCTATGACTCTGTGCTGTAGTCATCTATGAATCTGTGCTTTAGTGCTCTATGACTCTGTGCTGTAGTGCTCTATGATTCTACGACTCTGTGCTGTAGTGCTCTATGACTCTATGACACTGTGCTGTATTGCTCTATGACTCTGTGCTGTAGTCATCTATGAATCTGTGCTTTAGTGCTCTATGACTCTGTGCTGTAGTGCTCTATGATTCTACGACTCTGTGCTGTAGTGCTCTATGACTCTATGACACTGTGCTGTATTGCTCTATGACTCTGTGCTGTAGTCATCTATGAATCTGTGCTTTAGTGCTCTATGACTCTGTGCTGTAGTGCTCTATGATTCTACGACTCTGTGCTGTAGTGCTCTCTGACTCTTAGACTGTGCTGTAGTGCTCTATGACTCTGTGCTATAGTGCTCTATGATTCTACGACTCTGTGCTGTAGTGCTCTATGACTCTATGACTCTGTGCTGTATTGCTCTATGACTCTGTTCTGTAGTGCTGTATGACTCTATGACTCTGTGCTGTAATGCTCTGTGACTCTGTGCTGTCGTGCTCTATGACTCTATGACTCTGTGCTGTAGTGCTCTATGACTCTATGACTCTGTGCTGTAGTGCCCTATGACTCTGTGCTGTAGTGCTCTATGACTCTGTGCTGTAGTGCTCTATGACTCTGTGCTTTAGTGCTCTTTGACTCTGTGACTCTGTGCTGTATTGCTCCATGTCTCTTTGATTCTGTGCTGTAGTGCTCTATCATTCTATGACTCTGTGCTGTAGTGCTCTATGATTCTACGACTCTCTGCTGTAGTGCTCTATGACTCTAAGACTGTGCTGTAGTGCTCTATGACTCTGTGCTGTAGTGCTCTATGATTCTACGACTCTGTGCTGTAGTGCTCTATGACTCTATGACTCTGTGCTGTATTGCTCTATCACTCTGTGCTGTAGTGATCTATGAATCTGTGCTGTTGTGCTCTATGACTCTATGACTGTGCTGTAGTGCTCTATGATTCTACGACTCTGTGCTGTAGTGCTCTATGACTCTAAGACTGTGCTGTAGTGCTCTATGACTCTGTGCTGTAGTGCTCTATGATTCTACGACTCTGTGCTGTAGTGCTCTATGACTCCATGACTCTGTGCTGTATTGCTCTATGACTCTGTGCTGTAGTGATCTATGAATCTGTGCTTTAGTGCTCTATGACTCTGTGCTGTAGTGCTCTATGACTCTATGACTGTGCTGTAGTGCTCTATGATTCTACGACTCTGTGCTGTAGTGCTCTATGACTCTAAGACTGTGCTGTAGTGCTCTATGACTCTGTGCTGTAGTGCTCTATGATTCTACGACTCTGTGCTGTAGTGCTCTATGACTCCATGACTCTGTGCTGTATTGCTCTATGACTCTGTGCTGTAGTGATCTATGAAGCTGTGCTTTAGTGCTCTATGACTCTGTGCTGTACTGCTCTATGATTCTACGACTCTGTGCTGTAGTCCTCTATGACTCTATAACTCTGTGCTGTATTGCTCTATGACTCTGTGCTGTAGTGATCTATGAATCTGTGCTTTAGTGCTCTATGACTCTGTGCTGTAGTGCTCTATGACTCTATGACTGTGCTGTAGTGCTCTATGATTCTACGACTCTGTGCTGTAGTGCTCTATGACTCTATGACTGTGCTGTAGTGCTCTATGACTCTGTGCTGTAGTGCTCTGTGACTCTATGACTATGTGCTGTAGTACTCTCTGACTCAGTACTGCAGTGCTCTATGATACTATGACTCTGTGCTGTAGTGCTCTATCACTCTGTGCTGTAGTGATCTATGGATCTGTGCTTTAGTGCTCTTTGACTCTATTACTCTGTGCTGTAGTGCTCTATGACTGTATGCTGTAGTGCTCTATCACTCTATGACTCTGTGCTCTAGTGCTCTGTGAGTCTATGACTCTGTGCTGTAGTGCTCTGTGACTCTGTTCTGTAGTGCTGTATGACTCTATGACTCTGTGCTGTAATGCTCTGTGACTCTGTGTTGTAGTGCTCTATGACTCTCTGACTCTGTGCTGTAGTGCTCTATGACTCTATGACTCTGTGCTTTAGTGCCCTATGACTCTGTGCTGTAGTGCTCTATGACTCTGTGCTGTAGTGCTCTATGACTCTATGACTCTGTGCTTTAGTGCCCTATGACTCTATGACTCTGTGCTGTATTGCTCTATGACTCTGTGCTGTAGTCATCTATGAATCTGTGCTTTAGTGCTCTATGACTCTGTGCTGTAGTGCTCTATGATTCTACGACTCTGTGCTGTAGTGCTCTATGACTCTATGACACTGTGCTGTATTGCTCTATGACTCTGTGCTGTAGTCATCTATGAATCTGTGCTTTAGTGCTCTATGACTCTGTGCTGTAGTGCTCTATGATTCTACGACTCTGTGCTGTAGTGCTCTCTGACTCTTAGACTGTGCTGTAGTGCTCTATGACTCTGTGCTATAGTGCTCTATGATTCTACGACTCTGTGCTGTAGTGCTTTATGACTCTATGACTCTGTGCTGTATTGCTCTATGACTCTGTTCTGTAGTGCTGTATGACTCTATGACTCTGTGCTGTAATGCTCTGTGACTCTGTGCTGTCGTGCTCTATGACTCTATGACTCTGTGCTGTAGTGCTCTATGACTCTATGACTCTGTGCTGTAGTGCCCTATGACTCTGTGCTGTAGTGCTCTATGACTCTGTGCTGTAGTGCTCTATGACTCTGTGCTTTAGTGCTCTTTGACTCTGTGACTCTGTGCTGTATTGCTCCATGTCTCTTTGATTCTGTGCTGTAGTGCTCTATCACTCTATGACTCTGTGCTGTAGTGCTCTATGATTCTACGACTCTCTGCTGTAGTGCTCTATGACTCTAAGACTGTGCTGTAGTGCTCTATGACTCTGTGCTGTAGTGCTCTATGATTCTACGACTCTGTGCTGTAGTGCTCTATGACTCTATGACTCTGTGCTGTAGTGCTCTATGACTCTATGACTGTGCTGTAGTGCTCTATGATTCTACGACTCTGTGCTGTAGTGCTCTATGACTCTAAGACTGTGCTGTAGTGCTCTATGACTCTGTGCTGTAGTGCTCTATGACTCTAAGACTGTGCTGTAGTGCTCTATGACTCTGTGCTGTAGTGCTCTATGATTCTACGACTCTGTGCTGTAGTGCTCTATGACTCCATGACTCTGTGCTGTATTGCTCTATGACTCTGTGCTGTAGTGATCTATGAATCTGTGCTTTAGTGCTCTATGACTCTGTGCTGTACTGCTCTATGATTCTACGACTCTGTGCTGTAGTCCTCTATGACTCTATAACTCTGTGCTGTATTGCTCTATGACTCTGTGCTGTAGTGATCTATGAATCTGTGCTTTAGTGCTCTATGACTCTGTGCTGTAGTGCTCTATGACTCTATGACTGTGCTGTAGTGCTCTATGATTCTACGACTCTGTGCTGTAGTGCTCTATGACTCTATGACTGTGCTGTAGTGCTCTATGACTCTGTGCTGTAGTGCTCTGTGACTCTATGACTATGTGCTGTAGTACTCTCTGACTCAGTACTGCAGTGCTCTATGATACTATGACTCTGTGCTGTAGTGCTCTATCACTCTGTGCTGTAGTGATCTATGGATCTGTGCTTTAGTGCTCTTTGACTCTATTACTCTGTGCTGTAGTGCTCTATGACTGTATGCTGTAGTGCTCTATCACTCTATGACTCTGTGCTCTAGTGCTCTGTGAGTCTATGACTCTGTGCTGTAGTGCTCTGTGACTCTGTTCTGTAGTGCTGTATGACTCTATGACTCTGTGCTGTAATGCTCTGTGACTCTGTGTTGTAGTGCTCTATGACTCTCTGACTCTGTGCTGTAGTGCTCTATGACTCTATGACTCTGTGCTTTAGTGCCCTATGACTCTGTGCTGTAGTGCTCTATGACTCTGTGCTGTAGTGCTCTATGACTCTATGACTGTGCTGTAGTACTCTATGACTCTGTGCTGTAGTGCTCTGTGACTCTATGACTATGTGCTGTAGTGCTCTCTGACTCAGTACTGCAGTGCTCTATGATACTATGACTCTGTGCTGTAGTGCTCTATCACTCTGTGCTGTAGTGCTCTATGATTCTACGACTCTGTGCTGCAGTGCTCTATGACTCTATGACTCTGTGCTGTATTGCTCTATGACTCTGTTCTGTAGTGCTGTATGACTCTATGACTCTGTGCTGTAATGCTCTGTGACTCTGTGCTGTAGTGCTCTATGACTCTATGACTCTGTGCTGTAGTGCCCTATGACTCTGTGCTGTAGTGCTCTATGACTCTGTGCTGTAGTGCTCTATGACTCTGTGCTTTAGTGCTCTTTGACTCTGTGACTCTGTGCTGTATTGCTCCATGTCTCTTTGATTCTGTGCTGTAGTGCTCTATGATTCTATGACTCTGTGCTGTAGTGCTCTATGATTCTACGACTCTGTGCTGTAGTGCTCTATGACTCTAAGACTGTGCTGTAGTGCTCTATGACTCTGTGCTGTAGTGCTCTATGATTCTACGACTCTGTGCTGTAGTGCTCTATGACTCTATGACTCTGTGCTGTATTGCTCTATGACTCTGTGCTGTAGTGATCTATGAATCTGTGCATTAGTGCTCTATGACTCTGTGCTGTAGTGCTCTATGACTCTATGACTGTGCTGTAGTGCTCTATGACTCTGTGCTGTAGTGCTCTATGATTCTACGACTCTGTGCTGTAGTGCTCTATGACTCCATGACTCTGTGCTGTATTGCTCTATGACTCTGTGCTGTAGTGATCTATGAATCTGTGCTTTAGTGCTCTATGACTCTGTGCTGTACTGCTCTATGATTCTACGACTCTGTGCTGTAGTCCTCTATGACTCTATAACTCTGTGCTGTATTGCTCTATGACTCTGTGCTGTAGTGATCTATGAATCTGTGCTTTAGTGCTCTATGACTCTGTGCTGTAGTGCTCTATGACTCTATGACTGTGCTGTAGTGCTCTATGATTCTACGACTGTGCTGTAGTGCTCTATGACTATGACTGTGCTGTAGTGCTCTATGACTCTGTGCTGTAGTGCTCTGTGACTCTATGACTATGTGCTGTAGTACTCTCTGACTCAGTACTGCAGTGCTCTATGATACTATGACTCTGTGCTGTAGTGCTCTATCACTCTGTGCTGTAGTGATCTATGGATCTGTGCTTTAGTGCTCTTTGACTCTATTACTCTGTGCTGTAGTGCTCTATGACTGTATGCTGTAGTGCTCTATCACTCTATGACTCTGTGCTCTAGTGCTCTGTGAGTCTATGACTCTGTGCTGTAGTGCTCTGTGACTCTGTTCTGTAGTGCTGTATGACTCTATGACTCTGTGCTGTAATGCTCTGTGACTCTGTGTTGTAGTGCTCTATGACTCTCTGACTCTGTGCTGTAGTGCTCTATGACTCTGTGCTGTAGTGCTCTATGACTCTGTGCTGTAGTGCTCTATGACTCTATGACTCTGTGCTTTAGTGCCCTATGACTCTGTGCTGTAGTGCTCTATGACTCTATGACTGTGCTGTAGTACTCTATGACTCTGTGCTGTAGTGCTCTATCACTCTGTGCTGTAGTGCTCTATGATTCTACGACTCTGTGCTGCAGTGCTCTATGACTCTATGACTCTGTGCTGTATTGCTCTATGACTCTGTTCTGTAGTGCTGTATGACTCTATGACTCTGTGCTGTAATGCTCTGTGACTCTGTGCTGTAGTGCTCTATGACTCTATGACTCTGTGCTGTAGTGCCCTATGACTCTGTGCTGTAGTGCTCTATGACTCTGTGCTGTAGTGCTCTATGACTCTGTGCTTTAGTGCTCTTTGACTCTGTGACTCTGTGCTGTATTGCTCCATGTCTATTTGATTCTGTGCTGTAGTGCTCTATGATTCTATGACTCTGTGCTGTAGTGCTCTATGATTCTACGACTCTGTGCTGTAGTGCTCTATGACTCTAAGACTGTGCTGTAGTGCTCTATGACTCTATGCTGTAGTGCTCTATGATTCTACGACTCTGTGCTGTTGTGCTCTATGACTCTATGACTCTGTGCTGTATTGCTCTATGACTCTGTGCTGTAGTGATCTATGAATCTGTGCTTTAGTGCTCTATGACTCTGTGCTGTAGTGCTCTATGACTCTATGACTGTGCTGTAGTGCTCTATGATTCTACGACTCTGTGCTGTAGTGCTCTATGACTCTAAGACTGTGCTGTAGTGCTCTATGACTCTGTGCTGTAGTGCTCTATGATTCTACGACTCTGTGCTGTAGTGCTCTATGACTCCATGACTCTGTGCTGTATTGCTCTATGACTCTGTGCTGTAGTGATCTATGAATCTGTGCTTTAGTGCTCTATGACTCTGTGCTGTAGTGCTCTATGACTCTATGACTGTGCTGTAGTGCTCTATGATTCTACGACTCTGTGCTGTAGTGCTCTATGACTCCATGACTCTGTGCTGTATTGCTCTATGACTCTGTGCTGTAGTGATCTATGAAGCTGTGCTTTAGTGCTCTATGACTCTGTGCTGTACTGCTCTATGATTCTACGACTCTGTGCTGTAGTCCTCTATGACTCTATAACTCTGTGCTGTATTGCTCTATGACTCTGTGCTGTAGTGATCTATGAATCTGTGCTTTAGTGCTCTATGACTCTGTGCTGTAGTGCTCTATGACTCTATGACTGTGCTGTAGTGCTCTATGATTCTACGACTCTGTGCTGTAGTGCTCTATGACTCTATGACTGTGCTGTAGTGCTCTATGACTCTGTGCTGTAGTGCTCTGTGACTCTATGACTATGTGCTGTAGTACTCTCTGACTCAGTACTGCAGTGCTCTATGATACTATGACTCTGTGCTGTAGTGCTCTATCACTCTGTGCTGTAGTGATCTATGGATCTGTGCTTTAGTGCTCTTTGACTCTATTACTCTGTGCTGTAGTGCTCTATGACTGTATGCTGTAGTGCTCTATCACTCTATGACTCTGTGCTCTAGTGCTCTGTGAGTCTATGACTCTGTGCTGTAGTGCTCTGTGACTCTGTTCTGTAGTGCTGTATGACTCTATGACTCTGTGCTGTAATGCTCTGTGACTCTGTGTTGTAGTGCTCTATGACTCTCTGACTCTGTGCTGTAGTGCTCTATGACTCTATGACTCTGTGCTTTAGTGCCCTATGACTCTGTGCTGTAGTGCTCTATGACTCTGTGCTGTAGTGCTCTATGACTCTATGACTCTGTGCTTTAGTGCCCTATGACTCTGTGCTGTAGTGCTCTATGACTCTGTGCTGTAGTGCTCTATGACTCTGTGCTTTAGTGCTCTTGACTCTGTGACTCTGTGCTGTATTGCTCCATGTCTCTTTGATTCTGTGCTGTAGTGCTCTATCACTCTATGACACTGTGCTGTAGTGCTCTATGTCTCTATGACTCTGTGCTGTAGTGCTCTATGACTATGCGGTAGTGCTCTATGACTCTATGACTCTATGCTGTAGTGCTCTATGACTCCAAGACTGTGCTGTAGTGCTCTATGATTCTGTGACTCTGTGCTATTCTACTCTATGATTCTATTACTCTGTGCTGTTGTGCTCTATGACTCTATGACTCTGTGCTATAGTACTCTATGATTCTACGACTCTGTGCTGTAGTGCTCTATGACTCTATGACTCTGTGCTGTATTGCTCTATGACTCTGTGCTGTAGTCATCTATGAATCTGTGCTTTAGTGCTCTATGACTCTGTGCTGTAGTGCTCTATGATTCTACGACTCTGTGCTGTAGTGCTCTATGACTCTATGACACTGTGCTGTATTGCTCTATGACTCTGTGCTGTAGTCATCTATGAATCTGTGCTTTAGTGCTCTATGACTCTGTGCTGTAGTGCTCTATGATTCTATGACTCTGTGCTATAGTGCTCTATGATTCTACGACTCTGTGCTGTAGTGCTTTATGACTCTATGACTCTGTGCTGTATTGCTCTATGACTCTGTTCTGTAGTGCTGTATGACTCTATGACTCTGTGCTGTAATGCTCTGTGACTCTGTGCTGTCGTGCTCTATGACTCTATGACTCTGTGCTGTAGTGCTCTATGACTCTATGACTCTGTGCTGTAGTGCCCTATGACTCTGTGCTGTAGTGCTCTATGACTCTGTGCTGTAGTGCTCTATGACTCTGTGCTTTAGTGCTCTTTGACTCTGTGACTCTGTGCTGTATTGCTCCATGTCTCTTTGATTCTGTGCTGTAGTGCTCTATCACTCTATGACTCTGTGCTGTAGTGCTCTATGATTCTACGACTCTCTGCTGTAGTGCTCTATGACTCTAAGACTGTGCTGTAGTGCTCTATGACTCTGTGCTGTAGTGCTCTATGATTCTACGACTCTGTGCTGTAGTGCTCTATGACTCTATGACTCTGTGCTGTAGTGCTCTATGACTCTATGACTGTGCTGTAGTGCTCTATGATTCTACGACTCTGTGCTGTAGTGCTCTATGACTCTAAGACTGTGCTGTAGTGCTCTATGACTCTGTGCTGTAGTGCTCTATGACTCTAAGACTGTGCTGTAGTGCTCTATGACTCTGTGCTGTAGTGCTCTATGATTCTACGACTCTGTGCTGTAGTGCTCTATGACTCCATGACTCTGTGCTGTATTGCTCTATGACTCTGTGCTGTAGTGATCTATGAATCTGTGCTTTAGTGCTCTATGACTCTGTGCTGTACTGCTCTATGATTCTACGACTCTGTGCTGTAGTCCTCTATGACTCTATAACTCTGTGCTGTATTGCTCTATGACTCTGTGCTGTAGTGATCTATGAATCTGTGCTTTAGTGCTCTATGACTCTGTGCTGTAGTGCTCTATGACTCTATGACTGTGCTGTAGTGCTCTATGATTCTACGACTCTGTGCTGTAGTGCTCTATGACTCTATGACTGTGCTGTAGTGCTCTATGACTCTGTGCTGTAGTGCTCTGTGACTCTATGACTATGTGCTGTAGTACTCTCTGACTCAGTACTGCAGTGCTCTATGATACTATGACTCTGTGCTGTAGTGCTCTATCACTCTGTGCTGTAGTGATCTATGGATCTGTGCTTTAGTGCTCTTTGACTCTATTACTCTGTGCTGTAGTGCTCTATGACTGTATGCTGTAGTGCTCTATCACTCTATGACTCTGTGCTCTAGTGCTCTGTGAGTCTATGACTCTGTGCTGTAGTGCTCTGTGACTCTGTTCTGTAGTGCTGTATGACTCTATGACTCTGTGCTGTAATGCTCTGTGACTCTGTGTTGTAGTGCTCTATGACTCTCTGACTCTGTGCTGTAGTGCTCTATGACTCTATGACTCTGTGCTTTAGTGCCCTATGACTCTGTGCTGTAGTGCTCTATGACTCTGTGCTGTAGTGCTCTATGACTCTATGACTGTGCTGTAGTACTCTATGACTCTGTGCTGTAGTGCTCTGTGACTCTATGACTATGTGCTGTAGTGCTCTCTGACTCAGTACTGCAGTGCTCTATGATACTATGACTCTGTGCTGTAGTGCTCTATCACTCTGTGCTGTAGTGCTCTATGATTCTACGACTCTGTGCTGCAGTGCTCTATGACTCTATGACTCTGTGCTGTATTGCTCTATGACTCTGTTCTGTAGTGCTGTATGACTCTATGACTCTGTGCTGTAATGCTCTGTGACTCTGTGCTGTAGTGCTCTATGACTCTATGACTCTGTGCTGTAGTGCCCTATGACTCTGTGCTGTAGTGCTCTATGACTCTGTGCTGTAGTGCTCTATGACTCTGTGCTTTAGTGCTCTTTGACTCTGTGACTCTGTGCTGTATTGCTCCATGTCTCTTGATTCTGTGCTGTAGTGCTCTATGATTCTATGACTCTGTGCTGTAGTGCTCTATGATTCTACGACTCTGTGCTGTAGTGCTCTATGACTCTAAGACTGTGCTGTAGTGCTCTATGACTCTGTGCTGTAGTGCTCTATGATTCTACGACTCTGTGCTGTAGTGCTCTATGACTCTATGACTCTGTGCTGTATTGCTCTATGACTCTGTGCTGTAGTGATCTATGAATCTGTGCTTTAGTGCTCTATGACTCTGTGCTGTAGTGCTCTATGACTCTATGACTGTGCTGTAGTGCTCTATGACTCTGTGCTGTAGTGCTCTATGATTCTACGACTCTGTGCTGTAGTGCTCTATGACTCCATGACTCTGTGCTGTATTGCTCTATGACTCTGTGCTGTAGTGATCTATGAATCTGTGCTTTAGTGCTCTATGACTCTGTGCTGTACTGCTCTATGATTCTACGACTCTGTGCTGTAGTCCTCTATGACTCTATAACTCTGTGCTGTATTGCTCTATGACTCTGTGCTGTAGTGATCTATGAATCTGTGCTTTAGTGCTCTATGACTCTGTGCTGTAGTGCTCTATGACTCTATGACTGTGCTGTAGTGCTCTATGATTCTACGACTGTGCTGTAGTGCTCTATGACTATGACTGTGCTGTAGTGCTCTATGACTCTGTGCTGTAGTGCTCTGTGACTCTATGACTATGTGCTGTAGTACTCTCTGACTCAGTACTGCAGTGCTCTATGATACTATGACTCTGTGCTGTAGTGCTCTATCACTCTGTGCTGTAGTGATCTATGGATCTGTGCTTTAGTGCTCTTTGACTCTATTACTCTGTGCTGTAGTGCTCTATGACTGTATGCTGTAGTGCTCTATCACTCTATGACTCTGTGCTCTAGTGCTCTGTGAGTCTATGACTCTGTGCTGTAGTGCTCTGTGACTCTGTTCTGTAGTGCTGTATGACTCTATGACTCTGTGCTGTAATGCTCTGTGACTCTGTGTTGTAGTGCTCTATGACTCTCTGACTCTGTGCTGTAGTGCTCTATGACTCTGTGCTGTAGTGCTCTATGACTCTGTGCTGTAGTGCTCTATGACTCTATGACTCTGTGCTTTAGTGCCCTATGACTCTGTGCTGTAGTGCTCTATGACTCTATGACTGTGCTGTAGTACTCTATGACTCTGTGCTGTAGTGCTCTATCACTCTGTGCTGTAGTGCTCTATGATTCTACGACTCTGTGCTGCAGTGCTCTATGACTCTATGACTCTGTGCTGTATTGCTCTATGACTCTGTTCTGTAGTGCTGTATGACTCTATGACTCTGTGCTGTAATGCTCTGTGACTCTGTGCTGTAGTGCTCTATGACTCTATGACTCTGTGCTGTAGTGCCCTATGACTCTGTGCTGTAGTGCTCTATGACTCTGTGCTGTAGTGCTCTATGACTCTGTGCTTTAGTGCTCTTTGACTCTGTGACTCTGTGCTGTATTGCTCCATGTCTATTTGATTCTGTGCTGTAGTGCTCTATGATTCTATGACTCTGTGCTGTAGTGCTCTATGATTCTACGACTCTGTGCTGTAGTGCTCTATGACTCTAAGACTGTGCTGTAGTGCTCTATGACTCTATGCTGTAGTGCTCTATGATTCTACGACTCTGTGCTGTTGTGCTCTATGACTCTATGACTCTGTGCTGTATTGCTCTATGACTCTGTGCTGTAGTGATCTATGAATCTGTGCTTTAGTGCTCTATGACTCTGTGCTGTAGTGCTCTATGACTCTATGACTGTGCTGTAGTGCTCTATGATTCTACGACTCTGTGCTGTAGTGCTCTATGACTCTAAGACTGTGCTGTAGTGCTCTATGACTCTGTGCTGTAGTGCTCTATGATTCTACGACTCTGTGCTGTAGTGCTCTATGACTCCATGACTCTGTGCTGTATTGCTCTATGACTCTGTGCTGTAGTGATCTATGAATCTGTGCTTTAGTGCTCTATGACTCTGTGCTGTAGTGCTCTATGACTCTATGACTGTGCTGTAGTGCTCTATGATTCTACGACTCTGTGCTGTAGTGCTCTATGACTCTATGACTGTGCTGTAGTGCTCTATGACTCTGTGCTGTAGTGCTCTGTGACTCTATGACTATGTGCTGTAGTACTCTCTGACTCAGTACTGCAGTGCTCTATGATACTATGACTCTGTGCTGTAGTGCTCTATCACTCTGTGCTGTAGTGATCTATGGATCTGTGCTTTAGTGCTCTTTGACTCTATTACTCTGTGCTGTAGTGCTCTATGACTGTATGCTGTAGTGCTCTATCACTCTATGACTCTGTGCTCTAGTGCTCTGTGAGTCTATGACTCTGTGCTGTAGTGCTCTGTGACTCTGTTCTGTAGTGCTGTATGACTCTATGACTCTGTGCTGTAATGCTCTGTGACTCTGTGTTGTAGTGCTCTATGACTCTCTGACTCTGTGCTGTAGTGCTCTATGACTCTATGACTCTGTGCTTTAGTGCCCTATGACTCTGTGCTGTAGTGCTCTATGACTCTGTGCTGTAGTGCTCTATGACTCTATGACTCTGTGCTTTAGTGCCCTATGACTCTGTGCTGTAGTGCTCTATGACTCTGTGCTGTAGTGCTCTATGACTCTGTGCTTTAGTGCTCTTGACTCTGTGACTCTGTGCTGTATTGCTCCATGTCTCTTTGATTCTGTGCTGTAGTGCTCTATCACTCTATGACACTGTGCTGTAGTGCTCTATGTCTCTATGACTCTGTGCTGTAGTGCTCTATGACTATGCGGTAGTGCTCTATGACTCTATGACTCTATGCTGTAGTGCTCTATGACTCCAAGACTGTGCTGTAGTGCTCTATGATTCTGTGACTCTGTGCTATTCTACTCTATGATTCTATTACTCTGTGCTGTTGTGCTCTATGACTCTCTGACTCTGTGCTATAGTACTCTATGATTCTACGACTCTGTGCTGTAGTGCTCTATGACTCTATGACTCTGTGCTGTATTGCTCTATGACTCTGTGCTGTAGTCATCTATGAATCTGTGCTTTAGTGCTCTATGACTCTGTGCTGTAGTGCTCTATGATTCTACGACTCTGTGCTGTAGTGCTCTATGACTCTATGACACTGTGCTGTATTGCTCTATGACTCTGTGCTGTAGTCATCTATGAATCTGTGCTTTAGTGCTCTATGACTCTGTGCTGTAGTGCTCTATGATTCTACGACTCTGTGCTGTAGTGCTCTCTGACTCTTAGACTGTGCTGTAGTGCTCTATGACTCTGTGCTATAGTGCTCTATGATTCTACGACTCTGTGCTGTAGTGCTCTATGACTCTATGACTCTGTGCTGTATTGCTCTATGACTCTGTTCTGTAGTGCTGTATGACTCTATGACTCTGTGCTGTAATGCTCTATGACTCTATGACTCTGTGCTGTAGTGCCCTATGACTCTGTGCTGTAGTGCTCTATGACTCTGTGCTGTAGTGCTCTATGACTCTGTGCTTTAGTGCTCTTTGACTCTGTGACTCTGTGCTGTATTGCTCCATGTCTCTTTGATTCTGTGCTGTAGTGCTCTATCATTCTATGACTCTGTGCTGTAGTGCTCTATGATTCTACGACTCTCTGCTGTAGTGCTCTATGACTCTAAGACTGTGCTGTAGTGCTCTATGACTCTGTGCTGTAGTGCTCTATGATTCTACGACTCTGTGCTGTAGTGCTCTATGACTCTATGACTCTGTGCTGTATTGCTCTATCACTCTGTGCTGTAGTGATCTATGAATCTGTGCTGTTGTGCTCTATGACTCTATGACTGTGCTGTAGTGCTCTATGATTCTACGACTCTGTGCTGTAGTGCTCTATGACTCTAAGACTGTGCTGTAGTGCTCTATGACTCTGTGCTGTAGTGCTCTATGATTCTACGACTCTGTGCTGTAGTGCTCTATGACTCCATGACTCTGTGCTGTATTGCTCTATGACTCTGTGCTGTAGTGATCTATGAATCTGTGCTTTAGTGCTCTATGACTCTGTGCTGTAGTGCTCTATGACTCTATGACTGTGCTGTAGTGCTCTATGATTCTACGACTCTGTGCTGTAGTGCTCTATGACTCTAAGACTGTGCTGTAGTGCTCTATGACTCTGTGCTGTAGTGCTCTATGATTCTACGACTCTGTGCTGTAGTGCTCTATGACTCCATGACTCTGTGCTGTATTGCTCTATGACTCTGTGCTGTAGTGATCTATGAAGCTGTGCTTTAGTGCTCTATGACTCTGTGCTGTACTGCTCTATGATTCTACGAGTCTGTGCTGTAGTCCTCTATGACTCTATAACTCTGTGCTGTATTGCTCTATGACTCTGTGCTGTAGTGATCTATGAATCTGTGCTTTAGTGCTCTATGACTCTGTGCTGTAGTGCTCTATGACTCTATGACTGTGCTGTAGTGCTCTATGATTCTACGACTCTGTGCTGTAGTGCTCTATGACTCTATGACTGTGCTGTAGTGCTCTATGACTCTGTGCTGTAGTGCTCTGTGACTCTATGACTATGTGCTGTAGTACTCTCTGACTCAGTACTGCAGTGCTCTATGATACTATGACTCTGTGCTGTAGTGCTCTATCACTCTGTGCTGTAGTGATCTATGGATCTGTGCTTTAGTGCTCTTTGACTCTATTACTCTGTGCTGTAGTGCTCTATGACTGTATGCTGTAGTGCTCTATCACTCTATGACTCTGTGCTCTAGTGCTCTGTGAGTCTATGACTCTGTGCTGTAGTGCTCTGTGACTCTGTTCTGTAGTGCTGTATGACTCTATGACTCTGTGCTGTAATGCTCTGTGACTCTGTGTTGTAGTGCTCTATGACTCTCTGACTCTGTGCTGTAGTGCTCTATGACTCTATGACTCTGTGCTTTAGTGCCCTATGACTCTGTGCTGTAGTGCTCTATGACTCTGTGCTGTAGTGCTCTATGACTCTATGACTCTGTGCTTTAGTGCCCTATGACTCTGTGCTGTAGTGCTCTATGACTCTGTGCTGTAGTGCTCTATGACTCTGTGCTTTAGTGCTCTTGACTCTGTGACTCTGTGCTGTATTGCTCCATGTCTCTTTGATTCTGTGCTGTAGTGCTCTATCACTCTATGACACTGTGCTGTAGTGCTCTATGTCTCTATGACTCTGTGCTGTAGTGCTCTATGACTATGCGGTAGTGCTCTATGACTCTATGACTCTATGCTGTAGTGCTCTATGACTCCAAGACTGTGCTGTAGTGCTCTATGATTCTGTGACTCTGTGCTATTCTACTCTATGATTCTATTACTCTGTGCTGTTGTGCTCTATGACTCTATGACTCTGTGCTATAGTACTCTATGATTCTACGACTCTGTGCTGTAGTGCTCTATGACTCTATGACTCTGTGCTGTATTGCTCTATGACTCTGTGCTGTAGTCATCTATGAATCTGTGCTTTAGTGCTCTATGACTCTGTGCTGTAGTGCTCTATGATTCTACGACTCTGTGCTGTAGTGCTCTATGACTCTATGACACTGTGCTGTATTGCTCTATGACTCTGTGCTGTAGTCATCTATGAATCTGTGCTTTAGTGCTCTATGACTCTGTGCTGTAGTGCTCTATGATTCTACGACTCTGTGCTGTAGTGCTCTATGACTCTATGACACTGTGCTGTATTGCTCTATGACTCTGTGCTGTAGTCATCTATGAATCTGTGCTTTAGTGCTCTATGACTCTGTGCTGTAGTGCTCTATGATTCTACGACTCTGTGCTGTAGTGCTCTCTGACTCTTAGACTGTGCTGTAGTGCTCTATGACTCTGTGCTATAGTGCTCTATGATTCTATGACTCTGTGCTGTAGTGCTCTATGACTCTATGACTCTGTGCTGTATTGCTCTATGACTCTGTTCTGTAGTGCTGTATGACTCTATGACTCTGTGCTGTAATGCTCTGTGACTCTGTGCTGTCGTGCTCTATGACTCTATGACTCTGTGCTGTAGTGCTCTATGACTCTATGACTCTGTGCTGTAGTGCCCTATGACTCTGTGCTGTAGTGCTCTATGACTCTGTGCTGTAGTGCTCTATGACTCTGTGCTTTAGTGCTCTTTGACTCTGTGACTCTGTGCTGTATTGCTCCATGTCTCTTTGATTCTGTGCTGTAGTGCTCTATCACTCTATGACACTGTGCTGTAGTGCTCTATGTCTCTATGACTCTGTGCTGTAGTGCTCTATGACTATGCGGTAGTGCTCTATGACTCTATGACTCTATGCTGTAGTGCTCTATGACTCCAAGACTGTGCTGTAGTGCTCTATGATTCTGTGACTCTGTGCTATTCTACTCTATGATTCTATTACTCTGTGCTGTTGTGCTCTATGACTCTCTGACTCTGTGCTATAGTACTCTATGATTCTACGACTCTGTGCTGTAGTGCTCTATGACTCTATGACTCTGTGCTGTATTGCTCTATGACTCTGTGCTGTAGTCATCTATGAATCTGTGCTTTAGTGCTCTATGACTCTGTGCTGTAGTGCTCTATGATTCTACGACTCTGTGCTGTAGTGCTCTATGACTCTATGACACTGTGCTGTATTGCTCTATGACTCTGTGCTGTAGTCATCTATGAATCTGTGCTTTAGTGCTCTATGACTCTGTGCTGTAGTGCTCTATGATTCTACGACTCTGTGCTGTAGTGCTCTCTGACTCTTAGACTGTGCTGTAGTGCTCTATGACTCTGTGCTATAGTACTCTATGATTCTACGACTCTGTGCTGTAGTGCTCTATGACTCTATGACTCTGTGCTGTATTGCTCTATGACTCTGTTCTGTAGTGCTGTATGACTCTATGACTCTGTGCTGTAATGCTCTATGACTCTATGACTCTGTGCTGTAGTGCCCTATGACTCTGTGCTGTAGTGCTCTATGACTCTGTGCTGTAGTGCTCTATGACTCTGTGCTTTAGTGCTCTTTGACTCTGTGACTCTGTGCTGTATTGCTCCATGTCTCTTTGATTCTGTGCTGTAGTGCTCTATCATTCTATGACTCTGTGCTGTAGTGCTCTATGATTCTACGACTCTCTGCTGTAGTGCTCTATGACTCTAAGACTGTGCTGTAGTGCTCTATGACTCTGTGCTGTAGTGCTCTATGATTCTACGACTCTGTGCTGTAGTGCTCTATGACTCTATGACTCTGTGCTGTATTGCTCTATCACTCTGTGCTGTAGTGATCTATGAATCTGTGCTGTTGTGCTCTATGACTCTATGACTGTGCTGTAGTGCTCTATGATTCTACGACTCTGTGCTGTAGTGCTCTATGACTCTAAGACTGTGCTGTAGTGCTCTATGACTCTGTGCTGTAGTGCTCTATGATTCTACGACTCTGTGCTGTAGTGCTCTATGACTCCATGACTCTGTGCTGTATTGCTCTATGACTCTGTGCTGTAGTGATCTATGAATCTGTGCTTTAGTGCTCTATGACTCTGTGCTGTAGTGCTCTATGACTCTATGACTGTGCTGTAGTGCTCTATGATTCTACGACTCTGTGCTGTAGTGCTCTATGACTCTAAGACTGTGCTGTAGTGCTCTATGACTCTGTGCTGTAGTGCTCTATGATTCTACGACTCTGTGCTGTAGTGCTCTATGACTCCATGACTCTGTGCTGTATTGCTCTATGACTCTGTGCTGTAGTGATCTATGAAGCTGTGCTTTAGTGCTCTATGACTCTGTGCTGTACTGCTCTATGATTCTACGAGTCTGTGCTGTAGTCCTCTATGACTCTATAACTCTGTGCTGTATTGCTCTATGACTCTGTGCTGTAGTGATCTATGAATCTGTGCTTTAGTGCTCTATGACTCTGTGCTGTAGTGCTCTATGACTCTATGACTGTGCTGTAGTGCTCTATGATTCTACGACTCTGTGCTGTAGTGCTCTATGACTCTATGACTGTGCTGTAGTGCTCTATGACTCTGTGCTGTAGTGCTCTGTGACTCTATGACTATGTGCTGTAGTACTCTCTGACTCAGTACTGCAGTGCTCTATGATACTATGACTCTGTGCTGTAGTGCTCTATCACTCTGTGCTGTAGTGATCTATGGATCTGTGCTTTAGTGCTCTTTGACTCTATTACTCTGTGCTGTAGTGCTCTATGACTGTATGCTGTAGTGCTCTATCACTCTATGACTCTGTGCTCTAGTGCTCTGTGAGTCTATGACTCTGTGCTGTAGTGCTCTGTGACTCTGTTCTGTAGTGCTGTATGACTCTATGACTCTGTGCTGTAATGCTCTGTGACTCTGTGTTGTAGTGCTCTATGACTCTCTGACTCTGTGCTGTAGTGCTCTATGACTCTATGACTCTGTGCTTTAGTGCCCTATGACTCTGTGCTGTAGTGCTCTATGACTCTGTGCTGTAGTGCTCTATGACTCTATGACTCTGTGCTTTAGTGCCCTATGACTCTGTGCTGTAGTGCTCTATGACTCTGTGCTGTAGTGCTCTATGACTCTGTGCTTTAGTGCTCTTGACTCTGTGACTCTGTGCTGTATTGCTCCATGTCTCTTTGATTCTGTGCTGTAGTGCTCTATCACTCTATGACACTGTGCTGTAGTGCTCTATGTCTCTATGACTCTGTGCTGTAGTGCTCTATGACTATGCGGTAGTGCTCTATGACTCTATGACTCTATGCTGTAGTGCTCTATGACTCCAAGACTGTGCTGTAGTGCTCTATGATTCTGTGACTCTGTGCTATTCTACTCTATGATTCTATTACTCTGTGCTGTTGTGCTCTATGACTCTATGACTCTGTGCTATAGTACTCTATGATTCTACGACTCTGTGCTGTAGTGCTCTATGACTCTATGACTCTGTGCTGTATTGCTCTATGACTCTGTGCTGTAGTCATCTATGAATCTGTGCTTTAGTGCTCTATGACTCTGTGCTGTAGTGCTCTATGATTCTACGACTCTGTGCTGTAGTGCTCTATGACTCTATGACACTGTGCTGTATTGCTCTATGACTCTGTGCTGTAGTCATCTATGAATCTGTGCTTTAGTGCTCTATGACTCTGTGCTGTAGTGCTCTATGATTCTACGACTCTGTGCTGTAGTGCTCTATGACTCTATGACACTGTGCTGTATTGCTCTATGACTCTGTGCTGTAGTCATCTATGAATCTGTGCTTTAGTGCTCTATGACTCTGTGCTGTAGTGCTCTATGATTCTACGACTCTGTGCTGTAGTGCTCTCTGACTCTTAGACTGTGCTGTAGTGCTCTATGACTCTGTGCTATAGTGCTCTATGATTCTACGACTCTGTGCTGTAGTGCTCTATGACTCTATGACTCTGTGCTGTATTGCTCTATGACTCTGTTCTGTAGTGCTGTATGACTCTATGACTCTGTGCTGTAATGCTCTGTGACTCTGTGCTGTCGTGCTCTATGACTCTATGACTCTGTGCTGTAGTGCTCTATGACTATGACTCTGTGCTGTAGTGCCCTATGACTCTGTGCTGTAGTGCTCTATGACTCTGTGCTGTAGTGCTCTATGACTCTGTGCTTTAGTGCTCTTTGACTCTGTGACTCTGTGCTGTATTGCTCCATGTCTCTTTGATTCTGTGCTGTAGTGCTCTATCATTCTATGACTCTGTGCTGTAGTGCTCTATGATTCTACGACTCTCTGCTGTAGTGCTCTATGACTCTAAGACTGTGCTGTAGTGCTCTATGACTCTGTGCTGTAGTGCTCTATGATTCTACGACTCTGTGCTGTAGTGCTCTATGACTCTATGACTCTGTGCTGTATTGCTCTATCACTCTGTGCTGTAGTGATCTATGAATCTGTGCTGTTGTGCTCTATGACTCTATGACTGTGCTGTAGTGCTCTATGATTCTACGACTCTGTGCTGTAGTGCTCTATGACTCTAAGACTGTGCTGTAGTGCTCTATGACTCTGTGCTGTAGTGCTCTATGATTCTACGACTCTGTGCTGTAGTGCTCTATGACTCCATGACTCTGTGCTGTATTGCTCTATGACTCTGTGCTGTAGTGATCTATGAATCTGTGCTTTAGTGCTCTATGACTCTGTGCTGTAGTGCTCTATGACTCTATGACTGTGCTGTAGTGCTCTATGATTCTACGACTCTGTGCTGTAGTGCTCTATGACTCTAAGACTGTGCTGTAGTGCTCTATGACTCTGTGCTGTAGTGCTCTATGATTCTACGACTCTGTGCTGTAGTGCTCTATGACTCCATGACTCTGTGCTGTATTGCTCTATGACTCTGTGCTGTAGTGATCTATGAAGCTGTGCTTTAGTGCTCTATGACTCTGTGCTGTACTGCTCTATGATTCTACGACTCTGTGCTGTAGTCCTCTATGACTCTATAACTCTGTGCTGTATTGCTCTATGACTCTGTGCTGTAGTGATCTATGAATCTGTGCTTTAGTGCTCTATGACTCTGTGCTGTAGTGCTCTATGACTCTATGACTGTGCTGTAGTGCTCTATGATTCTACGACTCTGTGCTGTAGTGCTCTATGACTCTATGACTGTGCTGTAGTGCTCTATGACTCTGTGCTGTAGTGCTCTGTGACTCTATGACTATGTGCTGTAGTACTCTCTGACTCAGTACTGCAGTGCTCTATGATACTATGACTCTGTGCTGTAGTGCTCTATCACTCTGTGCTGTAGTGATCTATGGATCTGTGCTTTAGTGCTCTTTGACTCTATTACTCTGTGCTGTAGTGCTCTATGACTGTATGCTGTAGTGCTCTATCACTCTATGACTCTGTGCTCTAGTGCTCTGTGAGTCTATGACTCTGTGCTGTAGTGCTCTGTGACTCTGTTCTGTAGTGCTGTATGACTCTATGACTCTGTGCTGTAATGCTCTGTGACTCTGTGTTGTAGTGCTCTATGACTCTCTGACTCTGTGCTGTAGTGCTCTATGACTCTATGACTCTGTGCTTTAGTGCCCTATGACTCTGTGCTGTAGTGCTCTATGACTCTGTGCTGTAGTGCTCTATGACTCTATGACTCTGTGCTTTAGTGCCCTATGACTCTGTGCTGTAGTGCTCTATGACTCTGTGCTGTAGTGCTCTATGACTCTGTGCTTTAGTGCTCTTGACTCTGTGACTCTGTGCTGTATTGCTCCATGTCTCTTTGATTCTGTGCTGTAGTGCTCTATCACTCTATGACACTGTGCTGTAGTGCTCTATGTCTCTATGACTCTGTGCTGTAGTGCTCTATGACTATGCGATAGTGCTCTATGACTCTATGACTCTATGCTGTAGTGCTCTATGACTCCAAGACTGTGCTGTAGTGCTCTATGATTCTGTGACTCTGTGCTATTCTACTCTATGATTCTATTACTCTGTGCTGTTGTGCTCTATGACTCTATGACTCTGTGCTATAGTACTCTATGATTCTACGACTCTGTGCTGTAGTGCTCTATGACTCTATGACTCTGTGCTGTATTGCTCTATGACTCTGTGCTGTAGTCATCTATGAATCTGTGCTTTAGTGCTCTATGACTCTGTGCTGTAGTGCTCTATGATTCTACGACTCTGTGCTGTAGTGCTCTATGACTCTATGACACTGTGCTGTATTGCTCTATGACTCTGTGCTGTAGTCATCTATGAATCTGTGCTTTAGTGCTCTATGACTCTGTGCTGTAGTGCTCTATGATTCTACGACTCTGTGCTGTAGTGCTCTCTGACTCTTAGACTGTGCTGTAGTGCTCTATGACTCTGTGCTATAGTGCTCTATGATTCTACGACTCTGTGCTGTAGTGCTTTATGACTCTATGACTCTGTGCTGTATTGCTCTATGACTCTGTTCTGTAGTGCTGTATGACTCTATGACTCTGTGCTGTAATGCTCTGTGACTCTGTGCTGTCGTGCTCTATGACTCTATGACTCTGTGCTGTAGTGCTCTATGACTCTATGACTCTGTGCTGTAGTGCCCTATGACTCTGTGCTGTAGTGCTCTATGACTCTGTGCTGTAGTGCTCTATGACTCTGTGCTTTAGTGCTCTTTGACTCTGTGACTCTGTGCTGTATTGCTCCATGTCTCTTTGATTCTGTGCTGTAGTGCTCTATCACTCTATGACTCTGTGCTGTAGTGCTCTATGATTCTACGACTCTCTGCTGTAGTGCTCTATGACTCTAAGACTGTGCTGTAGTGCTCTATGACTCTGTGCTGTAGTGCTCTATGATTCTACGACTCTGTGCTGTAGTGCTCTATGACTCTATGACTCTGTGCTGTATTGCTCTATCACTCTGTGCTGTAGTGATCTATGAATCTGTGCTGTTGTGCTCTATGACTCTATGACTGTGCTGTAGTGCTCTATGATTCTACGACTCTGTGCTGTAGTGCTCTATGACTCTAAGACTGTGCTGTAGTGCTCTATGACTCTGTGCTGTAGTGCTCTATGATTCTACGACTCTGTGCTGTAGTGCTCTATGACTCCATGACTCTGTGCTGTATTGCTCTATGACTCTGTGCTGTAGTGATCTATGAATCTGTGCTTTAGTGCTCTATGACTCTGTGCTGTACTGCTCTATGATTCTACGACTCTGTGCTGTAGTCCTCTATGACTCTATAACTCTGTGCTGTATTGCTCTATGACTCTGTGCTGTAGTGATCTATGAATCTGTGCTTTAGTGCTCTATGACTCTGTGCTGTAGTGCTCTATGACTCTATGACTGTGCTGTAGTGCTCTATGACTCTGTGCTGTAGTGCTCTGTGACTCTATGACTATGTGCTGTAGTACTCTCTGACTCAGTACTGCAGTGCTCTATGATACTATGACTCTGTGCTGTAGTGCTCTATCACTCTGTGCTGTAGTGATCTATGGATCTGTGCTTTAGTGCTCTTTGACTCTATTACTCTGTGCTGTAGTGCTCTATGACTGTATGCTGTAGTGCTCTATCACTCTATGACTCTGTGCTCTAGTGCTCTGTGAGTCTATGACTCTGTGCTGTAGTGCTCTGTGACTCTGTTCTGTAGTGCTGTATGACTCTATGACTCTGTGCTGTAATGCTCTGTGACTCTGTGTTGTAGTGCTCTATGACTCTCTGACTCTGTGCTGTAGTGCTCTATGACTCTATGACTCTGTGCTTTAGTGCCCTATGACTCTGTGCTGTAGTGCTCTATGACTCTGTGCTGTAGTGCTCTATGACTCTATGACTCTGTGCTTTAGTGCCCTATGACTCTGTGCTGTAGTGCTCTATGACTCTGTGCTGTAGTGCTCTATGACTCTGTGCTTTAGTGCTCTTGACTCTGTGACTCTGTGCTGTATTGCTCCATGTCTCTTTGATTCTGTGCTGTAGTGCTCTATCACTCTATGACACTGTGCTGTAGTGCTCTATGTCTCTATGACTCTGTGCTGTAGTGCTCTATGACTCTATGACTGTGCTGTAGTGCTCTATGACTCTGTGCTGTAGTGCTCTGTGACTCTATGACTATGTGCTGTAGTACTCTCTGACTCAGTACTGCAGTGCTCTATGATACTATGACTCTGTGCTGTAGTGCTCTATCACTCTGTGCTGTAGTGATCTATGGATCTGTGCTTTAGTGCTCTTTGACTCTATTACTCTGTGCTGTAGTGCTCTATGACTGTATGCTGTAGTGCTCTATCACTCTATGACTCTGTGCTCTAGTGCTCTGTGAGTCTATGACTCTGTGCTGTAGTGCTCTGTGACTCTGTTCTGTAGTGCTGTATGACTCTATGACTCTGTGCTGTAATGCTCTGTGACTCTGTGTTGTAGTGCTCTATGACTCTCTGACTCTGTGCTGTAGTGCTCTATGACTCTATGACTCTGTGCTTTAGTGCCCTATGACTCTGTGCTGTAGTGCTCTATGACTCTGTGCTGTAGTGCTCTATGACTCTATGACTCTGTGCTTTAGTGCCCTATGACTCTGTGCTGTAGTGCTCTATGACTCTGTGCTGTAGTGCTCTATGACTCTGTGCTTTAGTGCTCTTGACTCTGTGACTCTGTGCTGTATTGCTCCATGTCTCTTTGATTCTGTGCTGTAGTGCTCTATCACTCTATGACACTGTGCTGTAGTGCTCTATGTCTCTATGACTCTGTGCTGTAGTGCTCTATGACTATGCGGTAGTGCTCTATGACTCTATGACTCTATGCTGTAGTGCTCTATGACTCCAAGACTGTGCTGTAGTGCTCTATGATTCTGTGACTCTGTGCTATTCTACTCTATGATTCTATTACTCTGTGCTGTTGTGCTCTATGACTCTATGACTCTGTGCTATAGTACTCTATGATTCTACGACTCTGTGCTGTAGTGCTCTATGACTCTATGACTCTGTGCTGTATTGCTCTATGACTCTGTGCTGTAGTCATCTATGAATCTGTGCTTTAGTGCTCTATGACTCTGTGCTGTAGTGCTCTATGATTCTACGACTCTGTGCTGTAGTGCTCTATGACTCTATGACACTGTGCTGTATTGCTCTATGACTCTGTGCTGTAGTCATCTATGAATCTGTGCTTTAGTGCTCTATGACTCTGTGCTGTAGTGCTCTATGATTCTACGACTCTGTGCTGTAGTGCTCTATGACTCTATGACACTGTGCTGTATTGCTCTATGACTCTGTGCTGTAGTCATCTATGAATCTGTGCTTTAGTGCTCTATGACTCTGTGCTGTAGTGCTCTATGATTCTACGACTCTGTGCTGTAGTGCTCTCTGACTCTTAGACTGTGCTGTAGTGCTCTATGACTCTGTGCTATAGTGCTCTATGATTCTATGACTCTGTGCTGTAGTGCTCTATGACTCTATGACTCTGTGCTGTATTGCTCTATGACTCTGTTCTGTAGTGCTGTATGACTCTATGACTCTGTGCTGTAATGCTCTGTGACTCTGTGCTGTCGTGCTCTATGACTCTATGACTCTGTGCTGTAGTGCTCTATGACTCTATGACTCTGTGCTGTAGTGCCCTATGACTCTGTGCTGTAGTGCTCTATGACTCTGTGCTGTAGTGCTCTATGACTCTGTGCTTTAGTGCTCTTTGACTCTGTGACTCTGTGCTGTATTGCTCCATGTCTCTTTGATTCTGTGCTGTAGTGCTCTATCACTCTATGACACTGTGCTGTAGTGCTCTATGTCTCTATGACTCTGTGCTGTAGTGCTCTATGACTATGCGGTAGTGCTCTATGACTCTATGACTCTATGCTGTAGTGCTCTATGACTCCAAGACTGTGCTGTAGTGCTCTATGATTCTGTGACTCTGTGCTATTCTACTCTATGATTCTATTACTCTGTGCTGTTGTGCTCTATGACTCTCTGACTCTGTGCTATAGTACTCTATGATTCTACGACTCTGTGCTGTAGTGCTCTATGACTCTATGACTCTGTGCTGTATTGCTCTATGACTCTGTGCTGTAGTCATCTATGAATCTGTGCTTTAGTGCTCTATGACTCTGTGCTGTAGTGCTCTATGATTCTACGACTCTGTGCTGTAGTGCTCTATGACTCTATGACACTGTGCTGTATTGCTCTATGACTCTGTGCTGTAGTCATCTATGAATCTGTGCTTTAGTGCTCTATGACTCTGTGCTGTAGTGCTCTATGATTCTACGACTCTGTGCTGTAGTGCTCTCTGACTCTTAGACTGTGCTGTAGTGCTCTATGACTCTGTGCTATAGTGCTCTATGATTCTACGACTCTGTGCTGTAGTGCTCTATGACTCTATGACTCTGTGCTGTATTGCTCTATGACTCTGTTCTGTAGTGCTGTATGACTCTATGACTCTGTGCTGTAATGCTCTATGACTCTATGACTCTGTGCTGTAGTGCCCTATGACTCTGTGCTGTAGTGCTCTATGACTCTGTGCTGTAGTGCTCTATGACTCTGTGCTTTAGTGCTCTTTGACTCTGTGACTCTGTGCTGTATTGCTCCATGTCTCTTTGATTCTGTGCTGTAGTGCTCTATCATTCTATGACTCTGTGCTGTAGTGCTCTATGATTCTACGACTCTCTGCTGTAGTGCTCTATGACTCTAAGACTGTGCTGTAGTGCTCTATGACTCTGTGCTGTAGTGCTCTATGATTCTACGACTCTGTGCTGTAGTGCTCTATGACTCTATGACTCTGTGCTGTATTGCTCTATCACTCTGTGCTGTAGTGATCTATGAATCTGTGCTGTTGTGCTCTATGACTCTATGACTGTGCTGTAGTGCTCTATGATTCTACGACTCTGTGCTGTAGTGCTCTATGACTCTAAGACTGTGCTGTAGTGCTCTATGACTCTGTGCTGTAGTGCTCTATGATTCTACGACTCTGTGCTGTAGTGCTCTATGACTCCATGACTCTGTGCTGTATTGCTCTATGACTCTGTGCTGTAGTGATCTATGAATCTGTGCTTTAGTGCTCTATGACTCTGTGCTGTAGTGCTCTATGACTCTATGACTGTGCTGTAGTGCTCTATGATTCTACGACTCTGTGCTGTAGTGCTCTATGACTCTAAGACTGTGCTGTAGTGCTCTATGACTCTGTGCTGTAGTGCTCTATGATTCTACGACTCTGTGCTGTAGTGCTCTATGACTCCATGACTCTGTGCTGTATTGCTCTATGACTCTGTGCTGTAGTGATCTATGAAGCTGTGCTTTAGTGCTCTATGACTCTGTGCTGTACTGCTCTATGATTCTACGAGTCTGTGCTGTAGTCCTCTATGACTCTATAACTCTGTGCTGTATTGCTCTATGACTCTGTGCTGTAGTGATCTATGAATCTGTGCTTTAGTGCTCTATGACTCTGTGCTGTAGTGCTCTATGACTCTATGACTGTGCTGTAGTGCTCTATGATTCTACGACTCTGTGCTGTAGTGCTCTATGACTCTATGACTGTGCTGTAGTGCTCTATGACTCTGTGCTGTAGTGCTCTGTGACTCTATGACTATGTGCTGTAGTACTCTCTGACTCAGTACTGCAGTGCTCTATGATACTATGACTCTGTGCTGTAGTGCTCTATCACTCTGTGCTGTAGTGATCTATGGATCTGTGCTTTAGTGCTCTTTGACTCTATTACTCTGTGCTGTAGTGCTCTATGACTGTATGCTGTAGTGCTCTATCACTCTATGACTCTGTGCTCTAGTGCTCTGTGAGTCTATGACTCTGTGCTGTAGTGCTCTGTGACTCTGTTCTGTAGTGCTGTATGACTCTATGACTCTGTGCTGTAATGCTCTGTGACTCTGTGTTGTAGTGCTCTATGACTCTCTGACTCTGTGCTGTAGTGCTCTATGACTCTATGACTCTGTGCTTTAGTGCCCTATGACTCTGTGCTGTAGTGCTCTATGACTCTGTGCTGTAGTGCTCTATGACTCTATGACTCTGTGCTTTAGTGCCCTATGACTCTGTGCTGTAGTGCTCTATGACTCTGTGCTGTAGTGCTCTATGACTCTGTGCTTTAGTGCTCTTGACTCTGTGACTCTGTGCTGTATTGCTCCATGTCTCTTTGATTCTGTGCTGTAGTGCTCTATCACTCTATGACACTGTGCTGTAGTGCTCTATGTCTCTATGACTCTGTGCTGTAGTGCTCTATGACTATGCGGTAGTGCTCTATGACTCTATGACTCTATGCTGTAGTGCTCTATGACTCCAAGACTGTGCTGTAGTGCTCTATGATTCTGTGACTCTGTGCTATTCTACTCTATGATTCTATTACTCTGTGCTGTTGTGCTCTATGACTCTATGACTCTGTGCTATAGTACTCTATGATTCTACGACTCTGTGCTGTAGTGCTCTATGACTCTATGACTCTGTGCTGTATTGCTCTATGACTCTGTGCTGTAGTCATCTATGAATCTGTGCTTTAGTGCTCTATGACTCTGTGCTGTAGTGCTCTATGATTCTACGACTCTGTGCTGTAGTGCTCTATGACTCTATGACACTGTGCTGTATTGCTCTATGACTCTGTGCTGTAGTCATCTATGAATCTGTGCTTTAGTGCTCTATGACTCTGTGCTGTAGTGCTCTATGATTCTACGACTCTGTGCTGTAGTGCTCTATGACTCTATGACACTGTGCTGTATTGCTCTATGACTCTGTGCTGTAGTCATCTATGAATCTGTGCTTTAGTGCTCTATGACTCTGTGCTGTAGTGCTCTATGATTCTACGACTCTGTGCTGTAGTGCTCTCTGACTCTTAGACTGTGCTGTAGTGCTCTATGACTCTGTGCTATAGTGCTCTATGATTCTACGACTCTGTGCTGTAGTGCTCTATGACTCTATGACTCTGTGCTGTATTGCTCTATGACTCTGTTCTGTAGTGCTGTATGACTCTATGACTCTGTGCTGTAATGCTCTGTGACTCTGTGCTGTCGTGCTCTATGACTCTATGACTCTGTGCTGTAGTGCTCTATGACTATGACTCTGTGCTGTAGTGCCCTATGACTCTGTGCTGTAGTGCTCTATGACTCTGTGCTGTAGTGCTCTATGACTCTGTGCTTTAGTGCTCTTTGACTCTGTGACTCTGTGCTGTATTGCTCCATGTCTCTTTGATTCTGTGCTGTAGTGCTCTATCATTCTATGACTCTGTGCTGTAGTGCTCTATGATTCTACGACTCTCTGCTGTAGTGCTCTATGACTCTAAGACTGTGCTGTAGTGCTCTATGACTCTGTGCTGTAGTGCTCTATGATTCTACGACTCTGTGCTGTAGTGCTCTATGACTCTATGACTCTGTGCTGTATTGCTCTATCACTCTGTGCTGTAGTGATCTATGAATCTGTGCTGTTGTGCTCTATGACTCTATGACTGTGCTGTAGTGCTCTATGATTCTACGACTCTGTGCTGTAGTGCTCTATGACTCTAAGACTGTGCTGTAGTGCTCTATGACTCTGTGCTGTAGTGCTCTATGATTCTACGACTCTGTGCTGTAGTGCTCTATGACTCCATGACTCTGTGCTGTATTGCTCTATGACTCTGTGCTGTAGTGATCTATGAATCTGTGCTTTAGTGCTCTATGACTCTGTGCTGTAGTGCTCTATGACTCTATGACTGTGCTGTAGTGCTCTATGATTCTACGACTCTGTGCTGTAGTGCTCTATGACTCTAAGACTGTGCTGTAGTGCTCTATGACTCTGTGCTGTAGTGCTCTATGATTCTACGACTCTGTGCTGTAGTGCTCTATGACTCCATGACTCTGTGCTGTATTGCTCTATGACTCTGTGCTGTAGTGATCTATGAAGCTGTGCTTTAGTGCTCTATGACTCTGTGCTGTACTGCTCTATGATTCTACGACTCTGTGCTGTAGTCCTCTATGACTCTATAACTCTGTGCTGTATTGCTCTATGACTCTGTGCTGTAGTGATCTATGAATCTGTGCTTTAGTGCTCTATGACTCTGTGCTGTAGTGCTCTATGACTCTATGACTGTGCTGTAGTGCTCTATGATTCTACGACTCTGTGCTGTAGTGCTCTATGACTCTATGACTGTGCTGTAGTGCTCTATGACTCTGTGCTGTAGTGCTCTGTGACTCTATGACTATGTGCTGTAGTACTCTCTGACTCAGTACTGCAGTGCTCTATGATACTATGACTCTGTGCTGTAGTGCTCTATCACTCTGTGCTGTAGTGATCTATGGATCTGTGCTTTAGTGCTCTTTGACTCTATTACTCTGTGCTGTAGTGCTCTATGACTGTATGCTGTAGTGCTCTATCACTCTATGACTCTGTGCTCTAGTGCTCTGTGAGTCTATGACTCTGTGCTGTAGTGCTCTGTGACTCTGTTCTGTAGTGCTGTATGACTCTATGACTCTGTGCTGTAATGCTCTGTGACTCTGTGTTGTAGTGCTCTATGACTCTCTGACTCTGTGCTGTAGTGCTCTATGACTCTATGACTCTGTGCTTTAGTGCCCTATGACTCTGTGCTGTAGTGCTCTATGACTCTGTGCTGTAGTGCTCTATGACTCTATGACTCTGTGCTTTAGTGCCCTATGACTCTGTGCTGTAGTGCTCTATGACTCTGTGCTGTAGTGCTCTATGACTCTGTGCTTTAGTGCTCTTGACTCTGTGACTCTGTGCTGTATTGCTCCATGTCTCTTTGATTCTGTGCTGTAGTGCTCTATCACTCTATGACACTGTGCTGTAGTGCTCTATGTCTCTATGACTCTGTGCTGTAGTGCTCTATGACTATGCGATAGTGCTCTATGACTCTATGACTCTATGCTGTAGTGCTCTATGACTCCAAGACTGTGCTGTAGTGCTCTATGATTCTGTGACTCTGTGCTATTCTACTCTATGATTCTATTACTCTGTGCTGTTGTGCTCTATGACTCTATGACTCTGTGCTATAGTACTCTATGATTCTACGACTCTGTGCTGTAGTGCTCTATGACTCTATGACTCTGTGCTGTATTGCTCTATGACTCTGTGCTGTAGTCATCTATGAATCTGTGCTTTAGTGCTCTATGACTCTGTGCTGTAGTGCTCTATGATTCTACGACTCTGTGCTGTAGTGCTCTATGACTCTATGACACTGTGCTGTATTGCTCTATGACTCTGTGCTGTAGTCATCTATGAATCTGTGCTTTAGTGCTCTATGACTCTGTGCTGTAGTGCTCTATGATTCTACGACTCTGTGCTGTAGTGCTCTCTGACTCTTAGACTGTGCTGTAGTGCTCTATGACTCTGTGCTATAGTGCTCTATGATTCTACGACTCTGTGCTGTAGTGCTTTATGACTCTATGACTCTGTGCTGTATTGCTCTATGACTCTGTTCTGTAGTGCTGTATGACTCTATGACTCTGTGCTGTAATGCTCTGTGACTCTGTGCTGTCGTGCTCTATGACTCTATGACTCTGTGCTGTAGTGCTCTATGACTCTATGACTCTGTGCTGTAGTGCCCTATGACTCTGTGCTGTAGTGCTCTATGACTCTGTGCTGTAGTGCTCTATGACTCTGTGCTTTAGTGCTCTTTGACTCTGTGACTCTGTGCTGTATTGCTCCATGTCTCTTTGATTCTGTGCTGTAGTGCTCTATCACTCTATGACTCTGTGCTGTAGTGCTCTATGATTCTACGACTCTCTGCTGTAGTGCTCTATGACTCTAAGACTGTGCTGTAGTGCTCTATGACTCTGTGCTGTAGTGCTCTATGATTCTACGACTCTGTGCTGTAGTGCTCTATGACTCTATGACTCTGTGCTGTATTGCTCTATCACTCTGTGCTGTAGTGATCTATGAATCTGTGCTGTTGTGCTCTATGACTCTATGACTGTGCTGTAGTGCTCTATGATTCTACGACTCTGTGCTGTAGTGCTCTATGACTCTAAGACTGTGCTGTAGTGCTCTATGACTCTGTGCTGTAGTGCTCTATGATTCTACGACTCTGTGCTGTAGTGCTCTATGACTCCATGACTCTGTGCTGTATTGCTCTATGACTCTGTGCTGTAGTGATCTATGAATCTGTGCTTTAGTGCTCTATGACTCTGTGCTGTACTGCTCTATGATTCTACGACTCTGTGCTGTAGTCCTCTATGACTCTATAACTCTGTGCTGTATTGCTCTATGACTCTGTGCTGTAGTGATCTATGAATCTGTGCTTTAGTGCTCTATGACTCTGTGCTGTAGTGCTCTATGACTCTATGACTGTGCTGTAGTGCTCTATGATTCTACGACTCTGTGCTGTAGTGCTCTATGACTCTATGACTGTGCTGTAGTGCTCTATGACTCTGTGCTGTAGTGCTCTGTGACTCTATGACTATGTGCTGTAGTACTCTCTGACTCAGTACTGCAGTGCTCTATGATACTATGACTCTGTGCTGTAGTGCTCTATCACTCTGTGCTGTAGTGATCTATGGATCTGTGCTTTAGTGCTCTTTGACTCTATTACTCTGTGCTGTAGTGCTCTATGACTGTATGCTGTAGTGCTCTATCACTCTATGACTCTGTGCTCTAGTGCTCTGTGAGTCTATGACTCTGTGCTGTAGTGCTCTGTGACTCTGTTCTGTAGTGCTGTATGACTCTATGACTCTGTGCTGTAATGCTCTGTGACTCTGTGTTGTAGTGCTCTATGACTCTCTGACTCTGTGCTGTAGTGCTCTATGACTCTATGACTCTGTGCTTTAGTGCCCTATGACTCTGTGCTGTAGTGCTCTATGACTCTGTGCTGTAGTGCTCTATGACTCTATGACTGTGCTGTAGTACTCTATGACTCTGTGCTGTAGTGCTCTGTGACTCTATGACTATGTGCTGTAGTGCTCTCTGACTCAGTACTGCAGTGCTCTATGATACTATGACTCTGTGCTGTAGTGCTCTATCACTCTGTGCTGTAGTGCTCTATGATTCTACGACTCTGTGCTGCAGTGCTCTATGACTCTATGACTCTGTGCTGTATTGCTCTATGACTCTGTTCTGTAGTGCTGTATGACTCTATGACTCTGTGCTGTAATGCTCTGTGACTCTGTGCTGTAGTGCTCTATGACTCTATGACTCTGTGCTGTAGTGCCCTATGACTCTGTGCTGTAGTGCTCTATGACTCTGTGCTGTAGTGCTCTATGACTCTGTGCTTTAGTGCTCTTTGACTCTGTGACTCTGTGCTGTATTGCTCCATGTCTCTTTGATTCTGTGCTGTAGTGCTCTATGATTCTATGACTCTGTGCTGTAGTGCTCTATGATTCTACGACTCTGTGCTGTAGTGCTCTATGACTCTAAGACTGTGCTGTAGTGCTCTATGACTCTGTGCTGTAGTGCTCTATGATTCTACGACTCTGTGCTGTAGTGCTCTATGACTCTATGACTCTGTGCTGTATTGCTCTATGACTCTGTGCTGTAGTGATCTATGAATCTGTGCTTTAGTGCTCTATGACTCTGTGCTGTAGTGCTCTATGACTCTATGACTGTGCTGTAGTGCTCTATGATTCTACGACTCTGTGCTGTAGTGCTCTATGACTCTAAGACTGTGCTGTAGTGCTCTATGACTCTGTGCTGTAGTGCTCTATGATTCTACGACTCTGTGCTGTAGTGCTCTATGACTCTGTGCTCCAGTGCTCTGTGAGACTATGACTCTGTGCTGTAGTGCTCTCTGACTCTGTGACTCTGTGACTCTGTGCTGTAGTGCTCTATGACTCTGTGCTGTAGTGCTTTATGACTCTATGACTCTCTGCTGTAGTGCTCTATGACTCTGTGCTTTAGTGGTCTTTGACTCTATGACTCTGTGCTGTAGTGCTCTATGTCTCTTTGACTCTGTGCTGTAGTGCTCTGTGACTCTATGACTGTGCTGTAGTGCTCTATGACTCTATCACTCGGTGCTGTAGTGCTCTTTGGCTCTATCACTCTGTGCTGTAGTGCTCCATGATTCTATGACTTTGTGCTGTAGTGTTCTATGATGCTATGACTGTGCTGTAGTGCTCTATGATTCTACGACTCTGTGCTGTAGTGCTCTATGACTCTATGACTCTGTGCTGTAGTGCTCTAAGACTCTGTGCTGTAGTGCTCTGTGACTCTATGACTCTGTGCTGTAGTGCTCTCTGACTCTGTGCTGTGGTGCTCTATGACTCTATGACCCTGTGCTGTAGTGCTCTGTGAGTCTGTGCTGTAGTGCTGTATGACTCTATGACTCTGTGTTGTAGTGCTCTATGACTCTGTGCTGTAGTGCTCTATGACTGTGCTGTAGTGCTCTCTGACTGTGCTTTAGTGCTCTATGACTCTGCGCTGTACTGCCTTATCGCTCTATGACGCTGTGCTATATTACTCTATGTGCTGTAGTGCTCTGTGACTGTGCTGTAGTGCTCTATGACTCTGTGCTGTAGTGCTCTATGACTCTATGACTCTGTGCTGCAGTGCTCTATGACTCTATGACTCTGTGCTGTAGTGTTCTGTGACTCTGTGCTGTAGTGCTCTATGACTCTAATACTCTGTGCTGTAGTGCTCTATGACTCTGTGCTGTAGTGTTCTGTGACTCTGTGCTGTAGTGCTCTATGATTCTATGAATCTGTGCTGTAGTGCTCTATCACTCTATGACACTGTGCTGTAGTGCTCTATCTCTCTATGACTCTGTGCTGTAGTGCTCTATGACTATGCTGTAGTGCTCTATGACTCTATGACTCTATGCTGTAGTGCTCTATGACTCCAAAACTGTGTGCAGTGCTCTATCACTCTATGACACTGTGCTGTAATGCTCTATGTCTCTATGACTCTGTGCTGTAGTGCTCTATGACTATGCTGTAGTGCTCTATGAATCCAAGACTGTGCTGTAGTGCTCTATGACTCTATGACTCTGTGCTGTTGTGCTCTATGATTCTATCACTCTCTGCTGTAGTGCTCTATGACTCTATGCTGTAGTGCTCTATGACTCTGTGCTGTAGTGCTCTATGACTCTACGAATCTGTGCCTTAGTGCTCTATGACTGTGCTGTAGTGCTCTATGACTCTATCACTCTGTGCTGTAGTGCTCTATGACGCTGTGCTGTAATGCTCTATCACTCTATGACTCTGTGCTCCAGTGCTCTGTGAGACTATGACTCTGTGCTGTAGTGCTCTCTGACTCTGTGACTCTGTGACTCTGTGCTGTAGTGCTCTATGACTCTGTGCTGTAGTGCTTTATGACTCTATGACTCTCTGCTGTAGTGCTCTATGACTCTGTGCTTTAGTGGTCTTTGACTCTATGACTCTGTGCTGTAGTGCTCTATGTCTCTTTGACTCTGTGCTGTAGTGCTCTGTGTCTCTTTGACTCTGTGCTGTAGTGCTCTATGATTCTATGACTCTGTGCTGTAGTGCTCTATGACTCTGTGCTGTAGTGTTCTGTGACTCTGTGCTGTAGTTCTCTATGACTCTATGACTCTGTGCTGTAATGCTCTATGACTCTATCACTCGGTGCTGTAGTGCTCTTTGGCTCTATGACTCTGTGCTGTAGTGCTCCCTGATTCTATGACTCTCTACCGTAGTGCTCTATGACTCTGTGCGATAGTGCTCTATGACTCTATGACTCTGTGCTGTAGTGCTCTATGATGCTATGACTGTTCTATAGTGCTCTATCACTCTATGACTCTGTGCTGTAGTGCTCTATAACTCTATGACTCTGTGCTGTAGTGCTCTATGACTCTGTGCTGTACTGCTCTATGACTCTGTGCTTTCGTGCTCTTTGACTCTGTGACTCTGTGCTGTAGTGCTCCATGTCTCTTTGACTCTGTGCTGTAGTGCTCTATGATTCTACGACTCTGTGCTGTAGTGCTCTATGTCTCTGTGACTCTGTGCTGTAGTGCTCCCTGATTCTATGACTCTCTACCGTAGTGCTCTATGACTCTGTGCGATAGTGCTCTATGACTCTATGACTCTGTGCTGTAGTGCTCTATGATGCTATGACTGTTCTATAGTGCTCTATCACTCTATGACTCTGTGCTGTAGTGCTCTATAACTCTATGACTCTGTGCTGTAGTGCTCTATGACTCTGTGCTGTACTGCTCTATGACTCTGTGCTTTCGTGCTCTTTGACTCTGTGACTCTGTGCTGTAGTGCTCCATGTCTCTTTGACTCTGCGCTGTAGTGCTCTATGATTCTACGACTCTGTGCTGTAGTGCTCTATGTCTCTGTGACTCTGTGCTGTAGTACTCTATGTCTCTATGACTCTCTGTTGTACTGCTCTATGACTCTATGACTCTGTGCTGTAGTGTTCTGTGACTCTGTGCTGTAGTGCTCTTTGACTCTATGAATCTGTGCTGTAGTGCTCTATCACTCTATGACACTGTGCTGTAGTGCTCTATGTCTCTATGACTCCGTGCTGTAGTGCTCTATGACTATGCTGTAGTGCTCTATGACTCTATGACTCTATGCTGTAGTGCTCTATGAATCCAAGACTGTGCTGTAGTGCTCTATGACTCTATGACTCTGTGCTGTTGTGCTCTATGATTCTATCACTCTCTGCTGTAGTGCTCTATGACTCTATGCTGTAGTGCTCTATGACTCTGTGCTGTAGTGCTCTATGACTCTACGAATCTGTGCCTTAGTGCTCTATGACTGTGCTGTAGTGCTCTATGACTCTATCACTCTGTGCTGTAGTGCTCTATGACGCTGTGCTGTAATGCTCTATCACTCTATGACTCTGTGCTCCAGTGCTCTGTGAGACTATGACTCTGTGCTGTAGTGCTCTCTGACTCTGTGACTCTGTGACTCTGTGCTGTAGTGCTCTATGACTCTGTGCTGTAGTGCTTTATGACTCTATGACTCTCTGCTGTAGTGCTCTATGACTCTGTGCTTTAGTGGTCTTTGACTCTATGACTCTGTGCTGTAGTGCTCTATGTCTCTTTGACTCTGTGCTGTAGTGCTCTGTGACTCTATGACTGTGCTGTAGTGCTCTATGACTCTATCACTCGGTGCTGTAGTGCTCTTTGGCTCTATCACTCTGTGCTGTAGTGCTCCATGATTCTATGACTTTGTGCTGTAGTGTTCTATGATGCTATGACTGTGCTGTAGTGCTCTATGATTCTACGACTCTGTGCTGTAGTGCTCTATGACTCTATGACTCTGTGCTGTAGTGCTCTAAGACTCTGTGCTGTAGTGCTCTGTGACTCTATGACTCTGTGCTGTAGTGCTCTCTGACTCTGTGCTGTGGTGCTCTATGACTCTATGACCCTGTGCTGTAGTGCTCTGTGAGTCTGTGCTGTAGTGCTGTATGACTCTATGACTCTGTGTTGTAGTGCTCTATGACTCTGTGCTGTAGTGCTCTATGACTGTGCTGTAGTGCTCTCTGACTGTGCTTTAGTGCTCTATGACTCTGCGCTGTACTGCCTTATCGCTCTATGACGCTGTGCTATATTACTCTATGTGCTGTAGTGCTCTGTGACTGTGCTGTAGTGCTCTATGACTCTGTGCTGTAGTGCTCTATGACTCTATGACTCTGTGCTGTAGTGCTCTATGACTCTATGACTCTGTGCTGTAGTGTTCTGTGACTCTGTGCTGTAGTGCTCTATGACTCTAATACTCTGTGCTGTAGTGCTCTATGACTCTGTGCTGTAGTGTTCTGTGACTCTGTGCTGTAGTGCTCTATGACTCTATGAATCTGTGCTGTAGTGCTCTATCACTCTATGACACTGTGCTGTAGTGCTCTATCTCTCTATGACTCTGTGCTGTAGTGCTCTATGACTATGCTGTAGTGCTCTATGACTCTATGACTCTATGCTGTAGTGCTCTATGACTCCAAAACTGTGTGCAGTGCTCTATCACTCTATGACACTGTGCTGTAATGCTGTATGTCTCTATGACTCTGTGCTGTAGTGCTCTATGACTATGCTGTAGTGCTCGATGACTCTATGACTCTCTGCTGTAGTACTCTATCACTCCAAGACTGTGCTGTAGTGCTCTATGACTATGTGACTCTGTGCTATTGTACTCTATGATTCTATTACTCTGTGCTGTAGTGCTCTATGACTCTGTGCTGCAGTGCTCTATGACTCTATGACTCTGTGCTATAGTACTCTATGATTCTATTACTCTGTGCTGTAGTGCTCTATGACTGTGCTGTCGTGCTCTATGACTCTGTGCTGTATTGCTCTATGACTCTGTGCTGTAGTGTTCTGTGACTCTGTGCTGTAGTTCTCTATGACTCTATCCTGCAGTGCTCTATGATCCTATGACTCTGTACAGCAGTGCTCTTTGACTCTGTGACTCCGTGCTGTAGTGCTCTGTGTCTCTTTGACTCTGTGCTGTAGTGCTCTATGATTCTATGACTCTGTGCTGTAGTGCTCTATGACTCTGTGCTGTAGTGTTCTGTGACTCTGTGCTGTAGTTCTCTATGACTCTATGACTCTGTGCTGTAGTGCTCTATGACTCTATCACTCGGTGCTGTAGTGCTCTTTGGCTCTATGACTCTGTGTTGTAGTGCTCCCTGATTCTATGACTCTCTGCCGTAGTGCTCTATGACTCTGTGCGATAGTGCTCTATGACTCTATGACTCTGTGCTGTAGTGCTCTATGATGCTATGACTGTTCTATAGTGCTCTATCACTCTATGACTGTGCTGTAGTGCTCTATAACTCTATGACTCTGTGCTGTAGTGCTCTATGACTCTGTGCTGTACTGCTCTATGACTCTGTGCTTTCGTGCTCTTTGACTCTGTGACTCTGTGCTGTAGTGCTCTATGTCTCTGTGACTCTGTGCTGTAGTACTCTATGTCTCTATGACTCTCTGTTGTACTGCTCTATGACTCTATGACTCTGTGCTGTAGTGTTCTGTGACTCTGTGCTGTAGTGCTCTATGACTCTATGAATCTGTGCTGTAGTGCTCTATCACTCTATGACACTGTGCTGTAGTGCTCTATGTCTCTATGACTCCGTGTTGTAGTGCTCTATGACTATGCTGTAGTGCTCTATGACTCTATGACTCTATGCTGTAGTGCTCTATGAATCCAAGACTGTGCTGTAGTGCTCTATGACTCTATGACTCTGTGCTGTTGTGCTCTATGATTCTATCACTCTCTGCTGTAGTGCTCTATGACTCTATGCTGTAGTGCTCTATGACTCTGTGCTGTAGTGCTCTATGACTCTACGAATCTGTGCCTTAGTGCTCTATGACTGTGCTGTAGTGCTCTATGACTCTATCACTCTGTGCTGTAGTGCTCTATGACGCTGTGCTGTAATGCTCTATCACTCTATGACTCTGTGCTCCAGTGCTCTGTGAGACTATGACTCTGTGCTGTAGTGCTCTCTGACTCTGTGACTCTGTGACTCTGTGCTGTAGTGCTCTATGACTCTGTGCTGTAGTGCTTTATGACTCTATGACTCTCTGCTGTAGTGCTCTATGACTCTGTGCTTTAGTGGTCTTTGACTCTATGACTCTGTGCTGTAGTGCTCTATGTCTCTTTGACTCTGTGCTGTAGTGCTCTGTGACTCTATGACTGTGCTGTAGTGCTCTATGACTCTATCACTCGGTGCTGTAGTGCTCTTTGGCTCTATCACTCTGTGCTGTAGTGCTCCATGATTCTATGACTTTGTGCTGTAGTGTTCTATGATGCTATGACTGTGCTGTAGTGCTCTATGATTCTACGACTCTGTGCTGTAGTGCTCTATGACTCTATGACTCTGTGCTGTAGTGCTCTAAGACTCTGTGCTGTAGTGCTCTGTGACTCTATGACTCTGTGCTGTAGTGCTCTCTGACTCTGTGCTGTGGTGCTCTATGACTCTATGACCCTGTGCTGTAGTGCTCTGTGAGTCTGTGCTGTAGTGCTGTATGACTCTATGACTCTGTGTTGTAGTGCTCTATGACTCTGTGCTGTAGTGCTCTATGACTGTGCTGTAGTGCTCTCTGACTGTGCTTTAGTGCTCTATGACTCTGCGCTGTACTGCCTTATCGCTCTATGACGCTGTGCTATATTACTCTATGTGCTGTAGTGCTCTGTGACTGTGCTGTAGTGCTCTATGACTCTGTGCTGTAGTGCTCTATGACTCTATGACTCTGTGCTGTAGTGCTCTATGACTCTATGACTCTGTGCTGTAGTGTTCTGTGACTCTGTGCTGTAGTGCTCTATGACTCTAATTCTCTGTGCTGTAGTGCTCTATGACTCTGTGCTGTAGTGTTCTGTGACTCTGTGCTGTAGTGCTCTATGACTCTATGAATCTGTGCTGTAGTGCTCTATCACTCTATGACACTGTGCTGTAGTGCTCTATCTCTCTATGACTCTGTGCTGTAGTGCTCTATGACTATGCTGTAGTGCTCTATGACTCTATGACTCTATGCTGTAGTGCTCTATGACTCCAAAACTGTGTGCAGTGCTCTATCACTCTATGACACTGTGCTGTAATGCTCTATGTCTCTATGACTCTGTGCTGTAGTGCTCTATGACTATGCTGTAGTGCTCGATGACTCTATGACTCTCTGCTGTAGTACTCTATCACTCCAAGACTGTGCTGTAGTGCTCTATGACTCTGTGACTCTGTGCTATTGTACTCTATGATTCTATTACTCTGTGCTGTAGTGCTCTATGACTCTGTGCTGCAGTGCTCTATGACTCTATGACTCTGTGCTATAGTACTCTATGATTCTATTACTCTGTGCTGTAGTGCTCTATGACTGTGCTGTCGTGCTCTATGACTCTGTGCTGTATTGCTCTATGACTCTGTGCTGTAGTGTTCTGTGACTCTGTGCTGTAGTTCTCTATGACTCTATCCTGCAGTGCTCTATGATCCTATGACTCTGTACAGCAGTGCTCTTTGACTCTGTGACTCCGTGCTGTAGTGCTCTGTGTCTCTTTGACTCTGTGCTGTAGTGCTCTATGATTCTATGACTCTGTGCTGTAGTGCTCTATGACTCTGTGCTGTAGTGTTCTGTGACTCTGTGCTGTAGTTCTCTATGACTCTATGACTCTGTGCTGTAGTGCTCTATGACTCTATCACTCGGTGCTGTAGTGCTCTTTGGCTCTATGACTCTGTGCTGTAGTGCTCCCTGATTCTATGACTCTCTGCCGTAGTGCTCTATGACTCTGTGCGATAGTGCTCTATGACTCTATGACTCTGTGCTGTAGTGCTCTATGATGCTATGACTGTTCTATAGTGCTCTATCACTCTATGACTGTGCTGTAGTGCTCTATAACTCTATGACTCTGTGCTGTAGTGCTCTATGACTCTGTGCTGTACTGCTCTATGACTCTGTGCTTTCGTGCTCTTTGACTCTGTGACTCTGTGCTGTAGTGCTCCATGTCTCCTTGACTCTGTGCTGTAGTGCTCTATGATTCTACGACTCTGTGCTGTAGTGCTCTATGTCTCTGTGACTCTGTGCTGTAGTGCTCTATGTCTCTATGACTCCGTGCTGTAGTGCTCTATGACTATGCTGTAGTGCTCTATGACTCTATGACTCTATGCTGTAGTGCTCTATGAATCCAAGACTGTGCTGTAGTGCTCTATGACTCTATGACTCTGTGCTGTTGTGCTCTCTGATTCTATCACTCTCTGCTGTAGTGCTCTATGACTCTATGCTGTAGTGCTCTATGACTCTGTGCTGTAGTGCTCTATGACTCTACGAATCTGTGCCTTAGTGCTCTATGACTGTGCTGTAGTGCTCTATGACTCTATCACTCTGTGCTGTAGTGCTCTATGACGCTGTGCTGTAATGCTCTATCACTCTATGACTCTGTGCTCCAGTGCTCTGTGAGACTATGACTCTGTGCTGTAGTGCTCTCTGACTCTGTGACTCTGTGACTCTGTGCTGTAGTGCTCTATGACTCTGTGCTGTAGTGCTTTATGACTCTATGACTCTCTGCTGTAGTGCTCTATGACTCTGTGCTTTAGTGGTCTTTGACTCTATGACTCTGTGCTGTAGTGCTCTATGTCTCTTTGACTCTGTGCTGTAGTGCTCTGTGACTCTATGACTGTGCTGTAGTGCTCTATGACTCTATCACTCGGTGCTGTAGTGCTCTTTGGCTCTATCACTCTGTGCTGTAGTGCTCCATGATTCTATGACTTTGTGCTGTAGTGTTCTATGATGCTATGACTGTGCTGTAGTGCTCTATGATTCTACGACTCTGTGCTGTAGTGCTCTATGACTCTATGACTCTGTGCTGTAGTGCTCTAAGACTCTGTGCTGTAGTGCTCTGTGACTCTATGACTCTGTGCTGTAGTGCTCTCTGACTCTGTGCTGTGGTGCTCTATGACTCTATGACCCTGTGCTGTAGTGCTCTGTGAGTCTGTGCTGTAGTGCTGTATGACTCTATGACTCTGTGTTGTAGTGCTCTATGACTCTGTGCTGTAGTGCTCTATGACTGTGCTGTAGTGCTCTCTGACTGTGCTTTAGTGCTCTATGACTCTGCGCTGTACTGCCTTATCGCTCTATGACGCTGTGCTATATTACTCTATGTGCTGTAGTGCTCTGTGACTGTGCTGTAGTGCTCTATGACTCTGTGCTGTAGTGCTCTATGACTCTATGACTCTGTGCTGCAGTGCTCTATGACTCTATGACTCTGTGCTGTAGTGTTCTGTGACTCTGTGCTGTAGTGCTCTATGACTCTAATACTCTGTGCTGTAGTGCTCTATGACTCTGTGCTGTAGTGTTCTGTGACTCTGTGCTGTAGTGCTCTATGATTCTATGAATCTGTGCTGTAGTGCTCTATCACTCTATGACACTGTGCTGTAGTGCTCTATCTCTCTATGACTCTGTGCTGTAGTGCTCTATGACTATGCTGTAGTGCTCTATGACTCTATGACTCTATGCTGTAGTGCTCTATGACTCCAAAACTGTGTGCAGTGCTCTATCACTCTATGACACTGTGCTGTAATGCTCTATGTCTCTATGACTCTGTGCTGTAGTGCTCTATGACTATGCTGTAGTGCTCTATGAATCCAAGACTGTGCTGTAGTGCTCTATGACTCTATGACTCTGTGCTGTTGTGCTCTATGATTCTATCACTCTCTGCTGTAGTGCTCTATGACTCTATGCTGTAGTGCTCTATGACTCTGTGCTGTAGTGCTCTATGACTCTACGAATCTGTGCCTTAGTGCTCTATGACTGTGCTGTAGTGCTCTATGACTCTATCACTCTGTGCTGTAGTGCTCTATGACGCTGTGCTGTAATGCTCTATCACTCTATGACTCTGTGCTCCAGTGCTCTGTGAGACTATGACTCTGTGCTGTAGTGCTCTCTGACTCTGTGACTCTGTGACTCTGTGCTGTAGTGCTCTATGACTCTGTGCTGTAGTGCTTTATGACTCTATGACTCTCTGCTGTAGTGCTCTATGACTCTGTGCTTTAGTGGTCTTTGACTCTATGACTCTGTGCTGTAGTGCTCTATGTCTCTTTGACTCTGTGCTGTAGTGCTCTGTGACTCTATGACTGTGCTGTAGTGCTCTATGACTCTATCACTCGGTGCTGTAGTGCTCTTTGGCTCTATCACTCTGTGCTGTAGTGCTCCATGATTCTATGACTTTGTGCTGTAGTGTTCTATGATGCTATGACTGTGCTGTAGTGCTCTATGATTCTACGACTCTGTGCTGTAGTGCTCTATGACTCTATGACTCTGTGCTGTAGTGCTCTAAGACTCTGTGCTGTAGTGCTCTGTGACTCTATGACTCTGTGCTGTAGTGCTCTCTGACTCTGTGCTGTGGTGCTCTATGACTCTATGACCCTGTGCTGTAGTGCTCTGTGAGTCTGTGCTGTAGTGCTGTATGACTCTATGACTCTGTGTTGTAGTGCTCTATGACTCTGTGCTGTAGTGCTCTATGACTGTGCTGTAGTGCTCTCTGACTGTGCTTTAGTGCTCTATGACTCTGCGCTGTACTGCCTTATCGCTCTATGACGCTGTGCTATATTACTCTATGTGCTGTAGTGCTCTGTGACTGTGCTGTAGTGCTCTATGACTCTGTGCTGTAGTGCTCTATGACTCTATGACTCTGTGCTGCAGTGCTCTATGACTCTATGACTCTGTGCTGTAGTGTTCTGTGACTCTGTGCTGTAGTGCTCTATGACTCTAATACTCTGTGCTGTAGTGCTCTATGACTCTGTGCTGTAGTGTTCTGTGACTCTGTGCTGTAGTGCTCTATGACTCTATGAATCTGTGCTGTAGTGCTCTATCACTCTATGACACTGTGCTGTAGTGCTCTATCTCTCTATGACTCTGTGCTGTAGTGCTCTATGACTATGCTGTAGTGCTCTATGACTCTATGACTCTATGCTGTAGTGCTCTATGACTCCAAAACTGTGTGCAGTGCTCTATCACTCTATGACACTGTGCTGTAATGCTCTATGTCTCTATGACTCTGTGCTGTAGTGCTCTATGACTATGCTGTAGTGCTCGATGACTCTATGACTCTCTGCTGTAGTACTCTATCACTCCAAGACTGTGCTGTAGTGCTCTATGACTCTATGCTGTAGTGCTCTATGACTCTGTGCTGTAGTGCTCTATGACTCTACGAATCTGTGCCTTAGTGCTCTATGACTGTGCTGTAGTGCTCTATGACTCTATCACTCTGTGCTGTAGTGCTCTATGACGCTGTGCTGTAATGCTCTATCACTCTATGACTCTGTGCTCCAGTGCTCTGTGAGACTATGACTCTGTGCTGTAGTGCTCTCTGACTCTGTGACTCTGTGCTATTGTACTCTATGATTCTATTACTCTGTGCTGTAGTGCTCTATGACTCTGTGCTGCAGTGCTCTATGACTCTATGACTCTGTGCTATAGTACTCTATGATTCTATTACTCTGTGCTGTAGTGCTCTATGACTGTGCTGTCGTGCTCTATGACTCTGTGCTGTATTGCTCTATGACTCTATGACTCTGTACTGTTGTGCTCTATGATTCTATCACTCTCTGCTGTAGTGCTCTATGACTCTATGCTGTAGTGCTCTATGACTCTGTGCTGTAGTGCTCTATGACTCTACGAATCTGTGCCTTAGTGCTCTATGACTGTGCTGTAGTGCTCTATGACTCTATGACTCTGTGCTGTAGTGCTCTATGACGCTGTGCTGTAATGCTCTATCACTCTATGACTCTGTGCTCCAGTGCTCTGTGAGACTATGACTCTGTGCTGTAGTGCTCTCTGACTCTGTGACTCTGTGACTCTGTGCTGTAGTGCTCTATGACTCAAAGACTGTACTGTAGTACTCTATGACTCTGTGACTCTGTGCTATTGTACTCTATGATTCTATTACTCTGTGCTGTAGTGCTCTATGACTCTATGACTCTGTGCTATAGTACTCTAAGATTCTATGACTCTGTGCTGTAGTGCTCTATGACTGTGATGTAGTGCTCTATGACTGTATGACTCTGTGCTGTAGTTCTCTCTGACTCTATACTGTAGTGCTCTATGACCCTATAACTCTGTACAGCAGTGCTCTTTGACTCTGTGACTCCGTGCTGTAGTGCTCTGTGTCTCTTTGACTCTGTGCTGTAGTGCTCTATGATTCTATGACTGTGTGCTGTAGTGCTCTATGACTCTGTGCTGTAGTGTTCTGTGACTCTGTGCTGTAGTTCTCTATGACTCTATGACTCTGTGCTGTAATGCTCTATGACTCTATCACTCGGTGCTGTAGTGCTCTTTGGCTCTATGACTCTGTGCTGTAGTGCTCCCTGATTCTATGACTCTCTACCGTAGTGCTCTATGACTCTGTGCGATAGTGCTCTATGACTCTATGACTCTGTGCTGTAGTGCTCTATGATGCTATGACTGTTCTATAGTGCTCTATCACTCTATGACTCTGTGCTGTAGTGCTCTATAACTCTATGACTCTGTGCTGTAGTGCTCTATGACTCTGTGCTGTACTGCTCTATGACTCTGTGCTTTCGTGCTCTTTGACTCTGTGACTCTGTGCTGTAGTGCTCCATGTCTCTTTGACTCTGTGCTGTAGTGCTCTATGATTCTACGACTCTGTGCTGTAGTGCTCTATGTCTCTGTGACTCTGTGCTGTAGTGCTCTCTGACTCTGTACTGTAGTGCTCTATGATCCTATCACTCTGTGCTGTAGTGTTCTGTGACTCTGTGCTGTAGTGCTCTATGACTCTGTGACTCTGTGCTATTGTACTCTATGATTCTATTACTCTGTGCTGTAGTGCTCTATGACTCTATGACTCTGTGCTATAGTACTCTAAGATTCTATGACTCTGTGCTGTAGTGCTCTATGACTGTGATGTAGTGCTCTATGACTGTGATGTAGTGCTCTATGACTGTATGACTCTGTGCTGTAGTTCTCTCTGACTCTATACTGTAGTGCTCTATGACCCTATAACTCTGTACAGCAGTGCTCTTTGACTCTGTGACTCCGTGCTGTAGTGCTCTGTGTCTCTTTGACTGTGCTGTAGTGCTCTATGATTCTATGACTCTGTGCTGTAGTGCTCTATGACTCTGTGCTGTAGTGTTCTGTGACTCTGTGCTGTAGTTCTCTATGACTCTATGACTCTGTGCTGTAATGCTCTATGACTCTATCACTCGGTGCTGTAGTGCTCTTTGGCTCTATGACTCTGTGCTGTAGTGCTCCCTGATTCTATGACTCTCTACCGTAGTGCTCTATGACTCTGTGCGATAGTGCTCTATGACTCTATGACTCTGTGCTGTAGTGCTCTATGATGCTATGACTGTTCTATAGTGCTCTATCACTCTATGACTCTGTGCTGTAGTGCTCTATAACTGTATGACTCTGTGCTGTAGTGCTCTATGTCTCTGTGCTGTACTGCTCTATGACTCTGTGCTTTCGTGGTCTTTGACTCTGTGACTCTGTGCTGTAGTGCTCTATGATTCTACGACTCTGTGCTGTAGTGCTCTATGTCTCTGTGACTCTGTGCTGTAGTGCTCTCTGACTCTGTACTGTAGTGCTCTATGATCCTATCACTCTGTGCTGTAGTGTTCTGTGACTCTGTGCTGTAGTGCTCTATGACTCTATGAATCTGTGCTGTAGTGCTCTATCACTCTATGACACTGTGCTGTAGTGCTCTATGTCTCTATGACTCCGTGCTGTAGTGCTCTATGACTATGCTGTAGTGCTCTATGACTCTATGACTCTATGCTGTAGTGCTCTATGAATCCAAGACTGTGCTGTAGTGCTCTATGACTCTATGACTCTGTGCTGTTGTGCTCTATGATTCTATCACTCTCTGCTGTAGTGCTCTATGACTCTATGCTGTAGTGCTCTATGACTCTGTGCTGTAGTGCTCTATGACTCTACGAATCTGTGCCTTAGTGCTCTATGACTGTGCTGTTGTGCTCTATGACTCTATCACTCTGTGCTGTAGTGCTCTATGACGCTGTGCTGTAATGCTCTATCACTCTATGACTCTGTGCTCCAGTGCTCTGTGAGACTATGACTCTGTGCTGTAGTGCTCTCTGACTCTGTGACTCTGTGACTCTGTGCTGTAGTGCTCTATGACTCTGTGCTGTAGTGCTTTATGACTCTATGACTCTCTGCTGTAGTGCTCTATGACTCTGTGCTTTAGTGGTCTTTGACTCTATGACTCTGTGCTGTAGTGCTCTATGTCTCTTTGACTCTGTGCTGTAGTGCTCTGTGACTCTATGACTGTGCTGTAGTGCTCTATGACTCTATCACTCGGTGCTGTAGTGCTCTTTGGCTCTATCACTCTGTGCTGTAGTGCTCTATGACTCTATGACTCTGTGCTGTAGTGTTCTGTGACTCTGTGCTGTAGTGCTCTATGACTCTAATACTCTGTGCTGTAGTGCTCTATGACTCTGTGCTGTAGTGTTCTGTGACTCTGTGCTGTACTGCTCTATGACTCTATGAATCTGTGCTGTAGTGCTGTATCACTCTTTGACACTGTGCTGTAGTGCTCTATCTCTCTATGACTCTGTGCTGTAGTGCTCTATGACTATGCTGTAGTGCTCTATGACTCTATGACTCTATGCTGTAGTGCTCTATGACTCCAAAACTGTGTGCAGTGCTCTATCACTCTATGACACTGTGCTGTAATGCTCTATGTCTCTATGACTCTGTGCTGTAGTGCTCTATGACTATGCTGTAGTGCTCGATGACTCTATGACTCTCTGCTGTAGTACTCTATCACTCCAAGACTGTGCTGTAGTGCTCTATGACTCTGTGACTCTGTGCTATTGTACTCTATGATTCTATTGCTCTGTGCTGTAGTGCTCTATGACTCTGTGCTGCAGTGCTCTATGACTCTGTGCTTTCGTGCTCTTTGACTCTGTGACTCTGTGCTGTAGTGCTCCATGTCTCCTTGACTCTGTGCTGTAGTGCTCTATGATTCTACGACTCTGTGCTGTAGTGCTCTATGTCTCTGTGACTCTGTGCTGTAGTGCTCTATGTCTCTATGACTCTCTGCTGTACTGCTCTATGACTCTATGACTCTGTGCTGTAGTGCTCTCTGACTCTGTACTGTAGTGCTCTATGATCCTATCACTCTGTGCTGTAGTGTTCTGTGACTCTGTGCTGTAGTGCTCTATGACTCTATGAATCTGTGCTGTAGTGCTCTATCACTCTATGACACTGTGCTGTAGTGCTCTATGTCTCTATGACTCTGTGCTGTAGTGCTCTATGACTATGCTGTAGTGCTCTATGACTCTATGACTCTATGCTGTAGTGCTCTATGACTCCAAGACTGTGTGTAGTGCTCTATCACTCTATGACACTATGCTGTAGTGCTCTATGTCTCTATGACTCTGTACTGTAGTGCTCTATGACTATGCTGTAGTGCTCTATGACTCTCTGACTCTATGCTGTAGTGCTCTATGAATCCAAGACTGTGCTGTAGTGCTCTATGACTCTATGACTCTGTACTGTTGTGCTCTATGATTCTATCACTCTCTGCTGTAGTGCTCTATGACTCTATGCTGTAGTGCTCTATGACTCTGTGCTGTAGTGCTCTATGACTCTACGAATCTGTGCCTTAGTGCTCTATGACTGTGCTGTAGTGCTCTATGACTCTATGACTCTGTGCTGTAGTGCTCTATGACGCTGTGCTGTAATGCTCTATCACTCTATGACTCTGTGCTCCAGTGCTCTGTGAGACTATGACTCTGTGCTGTAGTGCTCTCTGACTCTGTGACTCTGTGACTCTGTGCTGTAGTGCTCTATGACTCAAAGACTGTGCTGTAGTGCTCTATGACTCTGTGACTCTGTGCTATTGTACTCTATGATTCTATTACTCTGTGCTGTAGTGCTCTATGACTCTATGACTCTGTGCTATAGTACTCTAAGATTCTATGACTCTGTGCTGTAGTGCTCTATGACTGTGATGTAGTGCTCTATGACTGTATGACTCTGTGCTGTAGTTCTCTCTGACTCTATACTGTAGTGCTCTATGACCCTATAACTCTGTACAGCAGTGCTCTTTGACTCTGTGACTCCGTGCTGTAGTGCTCTGTGTCTCTTTGACTCTGTGCTGTAGTGCTCTATGATTCTATGACTCTGTGCTGTAGTGCTCTATGACTCTGTGCTGTAGTGTTCTGTGACTCTGTGCTGTAGTTCTCTATGACTCTATGACTCTGTGCTGTAATGCTCTATGACTCTATCACTCGCTGCTGTAGTGCTCTTTGGCTCTATGACTCTGTGCTGTAGTGCTCCCTGATTCTATGACTCTCTACCGTAGTGCTCTATGACTCTGTGCGATAGTGCTCTATGACTCTATGACTCTGTGCTGTAGTGCTCTATGATGCTATGACTGTTCTATAGTGCTCTATCACTCTATGACTCTGTGCTGTAGTGCTCTATAACTCTATGACTCTGTGCTGTAGTGCTCTATGACTCTGTGCTGTACTGCTCTATGACTCTGTGCTTTCGTGCTCTTTGACTCTGTGACTCTGTGCTGTAGTGCTCCATGTCTCTTTGACTCTGTGCTGTAGTGCTCTATGATTCTACGACTCTGTGCTGTAGTGCTCTATGTCTCTGTGACTCTGTGCTGTAGTGCTCTCTGACTCTGTACTGTAGTGCTCTATGATCCTATCACTCTGTGCTGTAGTGTTCTGTGACTCTGTGCTGTAGTGCTCTATGACTCTATGAATCTGTGCTGTAGTGCTCTATCACTCTATGACACTGTGCTGTAGTGCTCTATGTCTCTATGACTCCGTGCTGTAGTGCTCTATGACTATGCTGTAGTGCTCTATGACTCTATGACTCTATGCTGTAGTGCTCTATGAATCCAAGACTGTGCTGTAGTGCTCTATGACTCTATGACTCTGTGCTGTTGTGCTCTATGATTCTATCACTCTCTGCTGTAGTGCTCTATGACTCTATGCTGTAGTGCTCTATGACTCTGTGCTGTAGTGCTCTATGACTCTACGAATCTGTGCCTTAGTGCTCTATGACTGTGCTGTAGTGCTCTATGACTCTATCACTCTGTGCTGTAGTGCTCTATGACGCTGTGCTGTAATGCTCTATCACTCTATGACTCTGTGCTCCAGTGCTCTGTGAGACTATGACTCTGTGCTGTAGTGCTCTCTGACTCTATGACTCTGTGACTCTGTGCTGTAGTGCTCTATCACTCTATGACACTGTGCTGTAGTGCTCTATGTCTCTATGACTCCGTGCTGTAGTGCTCTATGACTATGCTGTAGTGCTCTATGACTCTATGACTCTATGCTGTAGTGCTCTATGAATCCAAGACTGTGCTGTAGTGCTCTATGACTCTATGACTCTGTGCTGTTGTGCTCTATGATTCTATCACTCTCTGCTGTAGTGCTCTATGACTCTATGCTGTAGTGCTCTATGACTCTGTGCTGTAGTGCTCTATGACTCTACGAATCTGTGCCTTAGTGCTCTATGACTGTGCTGTAGTGCTCTATGACTCTATCACTCTGTGCTGTAGTGCTCTATGACGCTGTGCTGTAATGCTCTATCACTCTATGACTCTGTGCTCCAGTGCTCTGTGAGACTATGACTCTGTGCTGTAGTGCTCTCTGACTCTGTGACTCTGTGACTCTGTGCTGTAGTGCTCTATGACTCTGTGCTGTAGTGCTTTATGACTCTATGACTCTCTGCTGTAGTGCTCTATGACTCTGTGCTTTAGTGGTCTTTGACTCTATGACTCTGTGCTGTAGTGCTCTATGTCTCTTTGACTCTGTGCTGTAGTGCTCTGTGACTCTATGACTCTGTGCTGTAGTGCTCTATGACTCTATGACTCTGTGCTGTAGTGTTCTGTGACTCTGTGCTGTAGTGCTCTATGACTCTAATACTCTGTGCTGTAGTGCTCTATGACTCTGTGCTGTAGTGTTCTGTGACTCTGTGCTGTAGTGCTCTATGACTCTATGAATCTGTGCTGTAGTGCTCTATCACTCTATGACACTGTGCTGTAGTGCTCTATCTCTCTATGACTCTGTGCTGTAGTGCTCTATGACTATGCTGTAGTGCTCTATGACTCTATGACTCTATGCTGTAGTGCTCTATGACTCCAAAACTGTGTGCAGTGCTCTATCACTCTATGACACTGTGCTGTAATGCTCTATGTCTCTATGACTCTGTGCTGTAGTGCTCTATGACTATGCTGTAGTGCTCGATGACTCTATGACTCTCTGCTGTAGTACTCTATCACTCCAAGACTGTGCTGTAGTGCTCTATGACTCTGTGACTCTGTGCTATTGTACTCTATGATTCTATTACTCTGTGCTGTAGTGCTCTATGACTCTGTGCTGCAGTGCTCTATGACTCTATGACTCTGTGCTATAGTACTCTATGATTCTATTACTCTGTGCTGTAGTGCTCTATGACTGTGCTGTCGTGCTCTATGACTCTGTGCTGTATTGCTCTATGACTCTGTGCTGTAGTGTTCTGTGACTCTGTGCTGTAGTTCTCGATGACTCTATCCTGCAGTGCTCTATGATCCTATGACTCTGTACAGCAGTGCTCTTTGACTCTGTGACTCCGTGCTGTAGTGCTCTGTGTCTCTTTGACTCTGTGCTGTAGTGCTCTATGATTCTATGACTCTGTGCTGTAGTGCTCTATGACTCTGTGCTGTAGTGTTCTGTGACTCTGTGTTGTAGTTCTCTATGACTCTATGACTCTGTGCTGTAATGCTCTATGACTCTATCACTCGGTGCTGTAGTGCTCTTTGGCTCTATGACTCTGTGCTGTAGTGCTCCCTGATTCTATGACTCTCTGCCGTAGTGCTCTATGACTCTGTGCGATAGTGCTCTATGACTCTATGACTCTGTGCTGTAGTGCTCTATGATGCTATGACTGTTCTATAGTGCTCTATCACTCTATGACTGTGCTGTAGTGCTCTATAACTCTGTGACTCTGTGCTGTAGTGCTCTATGACTGTGCTGTACTGCTCTATGACTCTGTGCTTTCGTGCTCTTTGACTCCTTGACTCTGTGCTGTAGTGCTCTATGATTCTACGACTCTGTGCTGTAGTGCTCTATGTCTCTGTGACTCTGTGCTGTAGTGCTCTATGTCTCTATGACTCTCTGCTGTACTGCTCTATGACTCTATGACTCTGTGCTGTAGTGCTCTCTGACTCTGTACTGTAGTGCTCTATGATCCTATCACTCTGTGCTGTAGTGTTCTGTGACTCTGTGCTGTAGTGCTCTATGACTCTATGAATCTGTGCTGTAGTGCTCTATCACTCTATGACACTGTGCTGTAGTGCTCTATGTCTCTATGACTCTGTGCTGTAGTGCTCTATGACTATGCTGTAGTGCTCTATGACTCTATGACTCTATGCTGTAGTGCTCTATGACTCCAAGACTGTGTGTAGTGCTCTATCACTCTATGACACTATGCTATAGTGCTCTATGTCTCTATGACTCTGTACTGTAGTGCTCTATGACTATGCTGTAGTGCTCTATGACTCTATGACTCTATGCTGTAGTGCTCTATGAATCCAAGACTGTGCTGTAGTGCTCTATGACTCTATGACTCTGTACTGTTGTGCTCTATGATTCTATCACTCTCTGCTGTAGTGCTCTATGACTCTATGCTGTAGTGCTCTATGACTCTGTGCTGTAGTGCTCTATGACTCTACGAATCTGTGCCTTAGTGCTCTATGACTGTGCTGTAGTGCTCTATGACTCTATGACTCTGTGCTGTAGTGCTCTATGACGCTGTGCTGTAATGCTCTATCACTCTATGACTCTGTGCTCCAGTGCTCTGTGAGACTATGACTCTGTGCTGTAGTGCTCTCTGACTCTGTGACTCTGTGACTCTGTGCTGTAGTGCTCTATGACTCTGTGCTGTAGTGCTTTATGACTCTATGACTCTCTGCTGTAGTGCTCTATGACTCTGTGCTTTAGTGGTCTTTGACTCTATGACTCTGTGCTGTAGTGCTCTATGTCTCTTTGACTCTGTGCTGTAGTGCTCTGTGACTCTATGACTGTGCTGTAGTGCTCTATGACTCTATGACTCTGTGCTGTAGTGTTCTGTGACTCTGTGCTGTAGTGCTCTATGACTCTAATACTCTGTGCTGTAGTGCTCTATGACTCTGTGCTGTAGTGTTCTGTGACTCTGTGCTGTAGTGCTCTATGACTCTATGAATCTGTGCTGTAGTGCTCTATCACTCTATGACACTGTGCTGTAGTGCTCTATCTCTCTATGACTCTGTGCTGTAGTGCTCTATGACTATGCTGTAGTGCTCTATGACTCTATGACTCTATGCTGTAGTGCTCTATGACTCCAAAACTGTGTGCAGTGCTCTATCACTCTATGACACTGTGCTGTAATGCTCTATGTCTCTATGACTCTGTGCTGTAGTGCTCTATGACTATGCTGTAGTGCTCGATGACTCTATGACTCTCTGCTGTAGTACTCTATCACTCCAAGACTGTGCTGTAGTGCTCTATGACTCTGTGACTCTGTGCTATTGTACTCTATGATTCTATTACTCTGTGCTGTAGTGCTCTATGACTCTGTGCTGCAGTGCTCTATGACTCTATGACTCTGTGCTATAGTACTCTATGATTCTATTACTCTGTGCTGTAGTGCTCTATGACTGTGCTGTCGTGCTCTATGACTCTGTGCTGTATTGCTCTATGACTCTGTGCTGTAGTGTTCTGTGACTCTGTGCTGTAGTTCTCTATGACTCTATCCTGCAGTGCTCTATGATCCTATGACTCTGTACAGCAGTGCTCTTTGACTCTGTGACTCCGTGCTGTAGTGCTCTGTGTCTCTTTGACTCTGTGCTGTAGTGCTCTATGATTCTATGACTCTGTGCTGTAGTGCTCTATGACTCTGTGCTGTAGTGTTCTGTGACTCTGTGTTGTAGTTCTCTATGACTCTATGACTCTGTGCTGTAATGCTCTATGACTCTATCACTCGGTGCTGTAGTGCTCTTTGGCTCTATGACTCTGTGCTGTAGTGCTCCCTGATTCTATGACTCTCTGCCGTAGTGCTCTATGACTCTGTGCGATAGTGCTCTATGACTCTATGACTCTGTGCTGTAGTGCTCTATGATGCTATGACTGTTCTATAGTGCTCTATCACTCTATGACTGTGCTGTAGTGCTCTATAACTCTATGACTCTGTGCTGTAGTGCTCTATGACTCTGTGCTGTACTGCTCTATGACTCTGTGCTTTCGTGCTCTTTGACTCTGTGACTCTGTGCTGTAGTGCTCCATGTCTCCTTGACTCTGTGCTGTAGTGCTCTATGATTCTACGACTCTGTGCTGTAGTGCTCTATGTCTCTGTGACTCTGTGCTGTAGTGCTCTATGTCTCTATGACTCTCTGCTGTACTGCTCTATGACTCTATGACTCTGTGCTGTAGTGCTCTCTGACTCTGTACTGTAGTGCTCTATGATCCTATCACTCTGTGCTGTAGTGTTCTGTGACTCTGTGCTGTAGTGCTCTATGACTCTATGAATCTGTGCTGTAGTGCTCTATCACTCTATGACACTGTGCTGTAGTGCTCTATGTCTCTATGACTCTGTGCTGTAGTGCTCTATGACTCTGTGCTGTAGTGCTCTATGACTCTACGAATCTGTGCCTTAGTGCTCTATGACTGTGCTGTAGTGCTCTATGACTCTATGACTCTGTGCTGTAGTGCTCTATGACGCTGTGCTGTAATGCTCTATCACTCTATGACTCTGTGCTCCAGTGCTCTGTGAGACTATGACTCTGTGCTGTAGTGCTCTCCGACTCTGTGACTCTGTGACTCTGTGCTGTAGTGCTCTATGACTCAAAGACTGTGCTGTAGTGCTCTATGACTCTGTGACTCTGTGCTATTGTACTCTATGATTCTATTACTCTGTGCTGTAGTGCTCTATGACTCTATGACTCTGTGCTATAGTACTCTAAGATTCTATGACTCTGTGCTGTAGTGCTCTATGACTGTGATGTAGTGCTCTATGACTGTATGACTCTGTGCTGTAGTTCTCTCTGACTCTATACTGTAGTGCTCTATGACCCTATAACTCTGTACAGCAGTGCTCTTTGACTCTGTGACTCCGTGCTGTAGTGCTCTGTGTCTCTTTGACTCTGTGCTGTAGTGCTCTATGATTCTATGACTCTGTGCTGTAGTGCTCTATGACTCTGTGCTGTAGTGTTCTGTGACTCTGTGCTGTAGTTCTCTCTGACTCTATGACTCTGTGCTGTAATGCTCTATGACTCTATCACTCGGTGCTCTAGTGCTCTTTGGCTCTATGACTCTGTGCTGTAGTGCTCCCTGATTCTATGACTCTCTACCGTAGTGCTCTATGACTCTGTGCGATAGTGCTCTATGACTCTATGACTCTGTGCTGTAGTGCTCTATGATGCTATGACTGTTCTATAGTGCTCTATCACTCTATGACTCTGTGCTGTAGTGCTCTATAACTCTATGACTCTGTGCTGTAGTGCTCTATGACTCTGTGCTGTACTGCTCTATGACTCTGTGCTTTCGTGCTCTTTGACTCTGTGACTCTGTGCTGTAGTGCTCCATGTCTCTTTGACTCTGTGCTGTAGTGCTCTATGATTCTACGACTCTGTGCTGTAGTGCTCTATGTCTCTGTGACTCTGTGCTGTAGTGCTCTCTGACTCTGTACTGTAGTGCTCTATGATCCTATCACTCTGTGCTGTAGTGTTCTGTGACTCTGTGCTGTAGTGCTCTATGACTCTATGAATCTGTGCTGTAGTGCTCTATCACTCTATGACACTGTGCTGTAGTGCTCTATGTCTCTATGACTCCGTGCTGTAGTGCTCTATGACTATGCTGTAGTGCTCTATGACTCTATGACTCTATGCTGTAGTGCTCTATGAATCCAAGACTGTGCTGTAGTGCTCTATGACTCTATGACTCTGTGCTGTTGTGCTCTATGATTCTATCACTCTCTGCTGTAGTGCTCTATGAGTCTATGCTGTAGTGCTCTATGACTCTGTGCTGTAGTGCTCTATGACTCTACGAATCTGTGCCTTAGTGCTCTATGACTGTGCTGTAGTGCTCTATGACTCTATCACTCTGTGCTGTAGTGCTCTATGACGCTGTGCTGTAATGCTCTATCACTCTATGACTCTGTGCTCCAGTGCTCTGTGAGACTATGACTCTGTGCTGTAGTGCTCTCTGACTCTGTGACTCTGTGACTCTGTGCTGTAGTGCTCTATGACTCTGTGCTGTAGTGCTTTATGACTCTATGACTCTCTGCTGTAGTGCTCTATGACTCTGTGCTTTAGTGGTCTTTGACTCTACGACTCTGTGCTGTAGTGCTCTATGTCTCTTTGACTCTGTGCTGTAGTGCTCTGTGACTCTATGACTGTGCTGTAGTGCTCTATGACTCTATCACTCGGTGCTGTAGTGCTCTTTGGCTCTATCACTCTGTGTTGTAGTGCTCCATGATTCTATGACTTTGTGCTGAAGTGTTCTATGATGCTATGACTGTGCTGTAGTGCTCTATGATTCTACGACTCTGTGCTGTAGTGCTCTGTGACTCTATGACTCTGTGCTGTAGTGCTCTCTGACTCTGTGCTGTGGTGCTCTATGACTCTATGACCCTGTGCTGTAGTGCTCTGTGAGTCTGTGCTGTAGTGCTGTATGACTCTATGACTCTGTGTTGTAGTGCTCTATGACTCTGTGCTTTACTGCTCTATGACTGTGCTGTAGTGCTCTCTGACTGTGCTTTAGTGCTCTATGACTCTGCGCTGTACTGCCTTATCGCTCTATGACGCTGTGCTATATTACTCTATGTGCTGTAGTGCTCTGTGACTGTGCTGTAGTGCTCTCTGACTCTCTGCTGTAGTGCTCTATGACTCTATGACTCTGTGCTGTAGTGTTCTATGACTCTATGACTCTGTGCTGTAGTGTTCTGTGACTCTGTGCTGTAGTGCTCTATGACTCTAATACTCTGTGCTGTAGTGCTCTATGACTCTGTGCTGTAGTGTTCTGTGACTCTGTGCTGTAGTGCTCAATGACTCTATGAATCTGTGCTGTAGTGCTCTATCACTCTATGACACTGTGCTGTAGTGCTCTATCTCTCTATGACTCTGTGCTGTAGTGCTCTATGACTATGCTGTAGTGCTCTATGTCTCTATGACTCTATGCTGTAGTGCTCTATGATTCCAAAACTGTGTGCAGTGCTCTATCACTCTATGACACTGTGCTGTAATGCTCTATGTCTCTATGACTCTGTGCTGTACTGCTCTATGACTCTGTGCTTTCGTGCTCTTTGACTCTGTGACTCTGTGCTGTAGTGCTCCATGTCTCTGTGACTCTGTGCTGTAGTGCTCTATGTCTCTATGACTCTCTGCTGTACTGCTCTATGACTCTATGACTCTGTGCTGTAGTGCTCTCTGACTCTGTACTGTAGTGCTCTATGATCCTATCACTCTGTGCTGTAGTGTTCTGTGACTCTGTGCTGTAGTGCTCTATGACTCTATGAATCTGTGCTGTAGTGCTCTATCACTCTATGACACTGTGCTGTAGTGCTCTATGTCTCTATGACTCTGTGCTGTAGTGCTCTATGACTATGCTGTAGTGCTCTATGACTCTATGACTCTATGCTGTAGTGCTCTATGACTCCAAGACTGTGTGTAGTGCTCTATCACTCTATGACACTGTGCTGTAGTGCTCTATGTCTCTATGACTCTGTACTGTAGTGCTCTATGACTATGCTGTAGTGCTCTATGACTCTATGACCCTATGCTGTAGTGCTCTATGAATCCAAGACTGTGCTGTAGTGCTCTATGACTCTACGAATCTGTGCCTTAGTGCTCTATTACTGTGCTGTAGTGCTCTATGACTATGACTCTGTGCTGTAGTGCTCTATGACGCTGTGCTGTAATACTCTATCACTCTATGACTCTATGACTCTGTGCTGTAGTGCTCTCTGACTCTGTACTGTAGTGCTCTATGATCCTATCACTCTGTGCTGTAGTGTTCTGTGACTCTGTGCTGTAGTGCGCTATGACTCTATGAATCTGTGCTGTAGTGCTCTATCACTCTATGACACTGTGCTGTAGTGCTCTATGTCTCTATGACTCTGTGCTGTAGTGCTCTATGACTATGCTGTAGTGCTCTATGACTCTATGACTCTATGCTGTAGTGCTCTATGACTCCAAGACTGTGTGTAGTGCTCTATCACTCTATGACACTATGCTGTAGTGCTCTATGTCTCTATGACTCTGTACTGTAGTGCTCTATGACTATGCTGTAGTGCTGTATGACTCTCTGACTCTATGCTGTAGTGCTCTATGAATCCAAGACTGTGCTGTAGTGCTCTATGACTCTATGACTCTGTGCTGTTGTGCTCTATGATTCTATCACTCTCTGCTGTAGTGCTCTATGACTCTATGCTGTAGTGCTCTATGACTCTGTGCTGTAGTGCTCTATGACTCTACGAATCTGTGCCTTAGTGCTCTATGACTGTGCTGTAGTGCTCTATGACTCTATGACTCTGTGCTGTAGTGCTCTATGACGCTGTGCTGTAATGCTCTATCACTCTATGACTCTGTGCTCCAGTGCTCTGTGAGACTATGACTCTGTGCTGTAGTGCTCTCTGACTCTGTGACTCTGTGACTCTGTGCTGTAGTGCTTATGACTCTGTGCTGTAGTGCTTTATGACTCTATGACTCTCTGCTGTAGTGCTCTATGACTCAAAGACTGTGCTGTAGTGCTCTATGACTCTGTGACTCTGTGCTATTGTACTCTATGATTCTATTACTCTGTGCTGTAGTGCTCTATGACTCTATGACTCTGTGCTATAGTACTCTAAGATTCTATGACTCTGTGCTGTAGTGCTCTATGACTGTGATGTAGTGCTCTATGATTCTACGACTCTGTGCTGTAGTGCTCTATGACTCTATACTGTAGTGCTCTATGACCCTATAACTCTGTACAGCAGTGCTCTTTGACTCTGTGACTCCGTGCTGTAGTGCTCTGTGTCTCTTTGACTCTGTGCTGTAGTGCTCTATGATTCTATGACTCTGTGCTGTAGTGCTCTATGACTCTGTGCTGTAGTGTTCTGTGACTCTGTGCTGTAGTTCTCTATGACTCTATGACTCTGTGCTGTAATGCTCTATGACTCTATCACTCGGTGCTGTAGTGCTCTTTGGCTCTATGACTCTGTGCTGTAGTGCTCCCTGATTCTATGACTCTCTACCGTAGTGCTCTATGACTCTGTGCGATAGTGCTCTATGACTCTATGACTCTGTGCTGCAGTGCTCTATGATGCTATGGCTGTTCTATAGTGCTCTATCACTCTATGACTCTGTGCTGTAGTGCTCTATAACTCTATGACTCTGTGCTGTACTGCTCTATGACTCTGTGCTTTCGTGCTCTTTGACTCTGTGACTCTGTGCTGTAGTGCTCCATGTCTCTTTGACTCTGTGCTGTAGTGCTCTATGATTCTACGACTCTGTGCTGTAGTGCTCTATGTCTCTGTGACTCTGTGCTGTAGTACTCTATGTCTCTATGACTCTCTGTTGTACTGCTCTATGACTCTATGACTCTGTGCTGTAGTGCTCTCTGACTCTGTACTGTAGTGCTCTATGATCCTATCACTCTGTGCTGTAGTGTTCTGTGACTCTGTGCTGTAGTGCTCTATGACTCTATGAATCTGTGCTGTAGTGCTCTATCACTCTATGACACTGTGCTGTAGTGCTCTATGTCTCTATGACTCCGTGCTGTAGTGCTCTATGACTATGCTGTAGTGCTCTATGACTCTATGACTCTATGCTGTAGTGCTCTATGAATCCAAGACTGTGCTGTAGTGCTCTATGACTCTATGACTCTGTGCTGTTGTGCTCTATGATTCTATCACTCTCTGCTGTAGTGCTCTATGACTCTATGCTGTAGTGCTCTATGACTCTGTGCTGTAGTGCTCTATGACTCTACGAATCTGTGCCTTAGTGCTCTATGACTGTGCTGTAGTGCTCTATGACTCTATGACTCTGTGCTGTAGTGCTCTATGACTGTGCTGTAGTGCTCTCTGACTGTGCTTTAGTGCTCTATGACTCTGCGCTGTACTGCCTTATCGCTCTATGACGCTGTGCTATAGTACTCTATGTGCTGTAGTGCTCTGTGACTGTGCTGTAGTGCTCTATGACTCTGTGCTGTAGTGCTCTATGACTCTATGACTCTGTGCTGTAGTGTTCTGTGACTCTGTGCTGTAGTGCTCTATGACTCTATGACTCTGTGCTGTAGTGCTCTATGACTCTGTGCTGTAGTGTTCTGTGACTCTGTGCTGTAGTGCTCTATGACTCTATGAATCTGTGCTGTAGTGCTCTATCACTCTATGACACTGTGCTGTAGTGCTCTATCTCTCTATGACTCTGTGCTGTAGTGCTCTATGACTATGCTGTAGTGCTCTATGACTCTATGACTCTATGCTGTAGTGCTCTATGACTCCAAAACTGTGTGCAGTGCTCTATCACTCTATGACACTGTGCTGTAATGCTCTATGTCTCTATGACTCTGTGCTGTAGTGTTCTGTGACTCTGTGCTGTAGTTCTCTATGACTCTATGACTCTGTGCTGTAATGCTCTATGACTCTATCACTCGGTGCTGTAGTGCTCTTTGGCTCTGTGACTCCGTGCTGTAGTGCTCTGTGTCTCTTTGACTCTGTGCTGTAGTGCTCCCTGATTCTATGACTCTCTGCCGTAGTGCTCTATGACTCTGTGCGATAGTGCTCTATGACTCTATGACTCTGTGCTGTAGTGCTCTATGATGCTATGACTGTTCTATAGTGCTCTATCACTCTATGACTGTGCTGTAGTGCTCTATAACTCTATGACTCTGTGCTGTAGTGCTCTATGACTCTGTGCTGTACTGCTCTATGACTCTGTGCTTTCGTGCTCTTTGACTCTGTGACTCTGTGCTGTAGTGCTCCATGTCTCCTTGACTCTGTGCTGTAGTGCTGTATGATTCTACGACTCTGTGCTGTAGTGCTCTATGTCTCTGTGACTCTGTGCTGTAGTGCTCTATGTCTCTATGACTCTCTGCTGTACTGCTCTATGACTCTGTGCTGTAGTGCTCTCTGACTCTGTACTATAGTGCTCTATGATCCTATCACTCTGTGCTGTAGTGTTCTGTGACTCTGTGCTGTAGTGCTCTATGACTCTATGAATCTGTGCTGTAGTGCTCTATCACTCTATGACACTGTGCTGTAGTGCTCTATGTCTCTATGACTCTGTGCTGTAGTGCTCTATGACTATGCTGTAGTGCTCTATGACTCTATGACTCTATGCTGTAGTGCTCTATGACTCCAAGACTGTGTGTAGTGCTCTATCACTCTATGACACTATGCTGTAGTGCTCTATGTCTCTATGACTCTGTACTGTAGTGCTCTATGACTATGCTGTAGTGCTCTGTGACTCTCTGACTCTATGCTGTAGTGCTCTATGAATCCAAGACTGTGCTGTAGTGCTCTATGACTCTATGACTCTGTGCTGTTGTGCTCTATGATTCTATCACTCTCTGCTGTAGTGCTCTATGACTCTATGCTGTAGTGCTCTATGACTCTGTGCTGTAGTGCTCTATGACTCTACGAATCTGTGCCTTAGTGCTCTATGACTGTGCGGTAGTGCTCTATGACTCTATGACTCTCTGCTGTAGTGCTCTATGACGCTGTGCTATAATGCTCTATCACTCTATGACTCTGTGCTCCAGTGCTCTGTGAGACTATGACTCTGTGCTGTAGTGCTCTCTGACTCTGTGACTCTGTGACTCTGTGCTGTAGTGCTCTATGACTCTGTGCTGTAGTGCTTTATGACTCTATGACTCTCTGCTGTAGTGCTCTATGACTCAAAGACTGTGCTGTAGTGCTCTATGACTCTGTGACTCTGTGCTATTGTACTCTATGATTCTATTACTCTGTGCTGTAGTGCTCTATGACTCTGTGCTGTATTGCTCTATGACTGTGATGTAGTGCTCTATGACTGTATGACTCTGTGCTGTAGTTCTCTCTGACTCCATACTGTAGTGCTCTATGACCCTATAACTCTGTACAGCAGTGCTCTTTGACTCTGTGACTCCGTGCTGTAGTGCTCTGTGTCTCTTTGACTCTGTGCTGTAGTGCTCTATGATTCTATGACTCTGTGCTGTAGTGCTCTATGACTCTGTGCTGTAGTGTTCTGTGACTCTGTGCTGTAGTTCTCTCTGACTCTATGACTCTGTGCTGTAATGCTCTATGACTCTATCACTCGGTGCTGTAGTGCTCTTTGGCTCTGTGACTCCGTGCTGTAGTGCTCTGTGTCTCTTTGACTCTGTGCTGTAGTGCTCTATGATTCTATGACTCTGTGCTGTAGTGCTCTATGACTCTGTGCTGTAGTGTTCTGTGACTCTGTGCTGTAGTTCTCTCTGACTCTATGACTCTGTGCTGTAATGCTCTATGACTCTATCACTCGGTGCTGTAGTGCTCTTTGGCTCTATGACTCTGTGCTGTAGTGCTCCCTGATTCTATGACTCTCTACCGTAGTGCTCTATGACTCTGTGCGATAGTGCTCTATGACTCTATGACTCTGTGCTGTAGTGCTCTATGATGCTATGACTGTTCTATAGTGCTCTATCACTCTATGACTCTGTGCTGTAGTGCTCTATAACTCTATGACTCTGTGCTGTAGTGCTCTATGACTCTGTGCTGTACTGCTCTATGACTCTGTGCTTTCGTGCTCTTTGACTCTGTGAATCTGTGCTGTAGTGCTCCATGTCTCTTTGACTCTGTGCTGTAGTGCTCTATGATTCTACGACTCTGTGCTGTAGTGCTCTATGTCTCTGTGACTCTGTGCTGTAGTACTCTATGTCTCTATGACTCTCTGTTGTACTGCTCTATGACTCTATGACTCTGTGCTGTAGTGCTCTCTGACTCTGTACTGTAGTGCTCTATGATCCTATCACTCTGTGCTGTAGTGTTCTGTGACTCTGTGCTGTAGTGCTCTATGACTCTATGAATCTGTGCTGTAGTGCTCTATCACTCTATGACACTGTGCTGTAGTGCTCTATGTCTCTATGACTCTATGCTGTAGTGCTCTATGAATCCAAGACTGTGCTGTAGTGCTCTATGACTCTATGACTCTGTGCTGTTGTGCTCTATGATTCTATCACTCTCTGCTGTAGTGCTCTATGACTCTATGCTGTAGTGCTCTATGACTCTGTGCTGTAGTGCTCTATGACTCTACGAATCTGTGCCTTAGTGCTCTATGACTGTGCTGTAGTGCTCTATGACTCTATCACTCTGTGCTGTAGTGCTCTATGACGCTGTGCTGTAATGCTCTATCACTCTATGACTCTGTGCTCCAGTGCTCTGTGAGACTATGACTCTGTGCTGTAGTGCTCTCTGACTCTGTGACTCTGTGACTCTGTGCTGTAGTGCTCTATGACTCTGTGCTGTAGTGCTTTATGACTCTATGACTCTCTGCTGTAGTGCTCTATGACTCTGTGCTTTAGTGGTCTTTGACTCTATGACTCTGTGCTGTAGTGCTCTATGTCTCTTTGACTCTGTGCTGTAGTGCTCTGTGACTCTATGACTGTGCTGTAGTGCTCTATGACTCTATCACTCGGTGCTGTAGTGCTCTTTGGCTCTATCACTCTGTGCTGTAGTGCTCCATGATTCTATGACTTTGTGCTGTAGTGTTCTATGATGCTATGACTGTGCTGTAGTGCTCTATGATTCTACGACTCTGTGCTGTAGTGCTCTATGACTCTATCCTGCAGTGCTCTATGATCCTATGACTCTGTACAGCAGTGCTCTTTGACTCTGTGACTCCGTGCTGTAGTGCTCTGTGTCTCTTTGACTCTGTGCTGTAGTGCTCTATGATTCTATGACTCTGTGCTGTAGTGCTCTATGACTCTGTGCTGTAGTGTTCTGTGACTCTGTGCTGTAGTTCTCTATGACTCTATGACTCTGTGCTGTAATGCTCTATGACTCTATCACTCGGTGCTGTAGTGCTCTTTGGCTCTATGACTCTGTGCTGTAGTGCTCCCTGATTCTATGACTCTCTGCCGTAGTGCTCTATGACTCTGTGCGATAGTGCTCTATGACTCTATGACTCTGTGCTGTAGTGCTCTATGATGCTATGACTGTTCTATAGTGCTCTATCACTCTATGACTGTGCTGTAGTGCTCTATAACTCTATGACTCTGTGCTGTAGTGCTCTATGACTCTGTGCTGTACTGCTCTATGACTCTGTGCTTTCGTGCTCTTTGACTCTGTGACTCTGTGCTGTAGTGCTCCATGTCTCCTTGACTCTGTGCTGTAGTGCTCTATGATTCTACGACTCTGTGCTGTAGTGCTCTATGTCTCTGTGACTCTGTGCTGTAGTGCTCTATGTCTCTATGACTCTCTGCTGTACTGCTCTATGACTCTATGACTCTGTGCTGTAGTGCTCTCTGACTCTGTACTGTAGTGCTCTATGATCCTATCACTCTGTGCTGTAGTGTTCTGTGACTCTGTGCTGTAGTGCTCTATGACTCTATGAATCTGTGCTGTAGTGCTCTATCACTCTATGACTCTGTGCTGTAGTGCTCTATGACTATGCTGTAGTGCTCTATGACTCTATGACTCTATGCTGTAGTGCTCTTTGACTCCAAGACTGTGTGTAGTGCTCTATCACTCTATGACACTATGCTGTAGTGCTCTATGTCTCTATGACTCTGTACTGTAGTGCTCTATGACTATGCTGTAGTGCTCTATGACTCTCTGACTCTATGCTGTAGTGATCTATGAATCCAAGACTGTGCTGTAGTGCTCTATGACTCTATGACTCTGTACTGTTGTGCTCTATGATTCTACCACTCTCTGCTGTAGTGCTCTATGACTCTATGCTGTAGTGCTCTATGACTCTGTGCTGTAGTGCTCTATGACTCTACGAATCTGTGCCTTAGTGCTCTATGACTGTGCTGTAGTGCTCTATGACTCTATGACTCTGTGCTGTAGTGCTCTATGACGCTGTGCTGTAATGCTCTATCACTCTATGACTCTGTGCTCCAGTGCTCTGTGAGACTATGACTCTGTGCTGTAGTGCTCTCTGACTCTGTGACTCTGTGACTCTGTGCTGTAGTGCTCTATGACTCTGTGCTGTAGTGCTTTATGACTCTATGACTCTCTGCTGTAGTGCTCTGTGACTCAAAGACTGTGCTGTAGTGCTCTATGACTCTGTGACTCTGTGCTATTGTACTCTATGATTCTATTACTCTGTGCTGTAGTGCTCTATGACTCTATGACTCTGTGCTATAGTACTCTAAGATTCTATGACTCTGTGCTGTAGTGCTCTATGACTGTGATGTAGTGCTCTATGACTGTATGACTCTGTGCTGTAGTTCTCTCTGACTCTATACTGTAGTGCTCTATGACCCTATAACTCTGTACAGCAGTGCTCTTTGACTCTGTGACTCCGTGCTGTAGTGCTCTGTGTCTCTTTGACTCTGTGCTGTAGTGCTCTATGATTCTATGACTCTGTGCTGTACTGCTCTATGACTCTGTGCTTTCGTGCTCTTTGACTCTGTGACTCTGTGCTGTAGTGCTCCATGTCTCCTTGACTCTGTGCTGTAGTGCTCTATGATTCTACGACTCTGTGCTGTAGTGCTCTATGTCTCTATGACTCTCTGTTGTACTGCTCTATGACTCTATGACTCTGTGCTGTAGTGCTCTCTGACTCTGTACTGTAGTGCTCTATGATCCTATCACTCTGTGCTGTAGTGTTCTGTGACTCTGTGCTGTAGTGCTCTATGACTCTATGAATCTGTGCTGTAGTGCTCTATCACTCTATGACACTGTGCTGTAGTGCTCTATGTCTCTATGACTCTATGCTGTAGTGCTCTATGAATCCAAGACTGTGCTGTAGTGCTCTATGACTCTATGACTCTGTGCTGTTGTGCTCTATGATTCTATCACTCTCTGCTGTAGTGCTCTATGACTCTATGCTGTAGTGCTCTATGACTCTGTGCTGTAGTGCTCTATGACTCTACGAATCTGTGCCTTAGTGCTCTATGACTGTGCTGTAGTGCTCTATGACTCTATCACTCTGTGCTGTAGTGCTCTATGACGCTGTGCTGTAATCCTCTATCACTCTATGACTCTGTGCTCCAGTGCTCTGTGAGACTATGACTCTGTGCTGTAGTGCTCTCTGACTCTGTGACTCTGTGACTCTGTGCTGTAGTGCTCTATGACTCTTTGCTGTAGTGCTTTATGACTCTATGACTCTCTGCTGTAGTGCTCTATGACTCTGTGCTTTAGTGGTCTTTGACTCTATGACTCTGTGCTGTAGTGCTCTATGTCTCTTTGACTCTGTGCTGTAGTGCTCTGTGACTCTATGACTGTGCTGTAGTGCTCTATGACTCTATCACTCGGTGCTGTAGTGCTCTTTGGCTCTATCACTCTGTGCTGTAGTGCTCCATGATTCTATGACTTTGTGCTGTAGTGTTCTATGATGCTATGACTGTGCTGTAGTGCTCTATGATTCTACGACTCTGTGCTGTAGTGCTCTATGACTCTATCCTGCAGTGCTCTATGATCCTATGACTCTGTACAGCAGTGCTCTTTGACTCTGTGACTCCGTGCTGTAGTGCTCTGTGTCTCTTTGACTCTGTGCTGTAGTGCTCTATGATTCTATGACTCTGTGCTGTAGTGCTCTATGACTCTGTGCTGTAGTGTTCTGTGACTCTGTGCTGTAGTTCTCTATGACTCTATGACTCTGTGCTGTAATGCTCTATGACTCTATCACTCGGTGCTGTAGTGCTCTTTGGCTCTATGACTCTGTGCTGTAGTGCTCCCTGATTCTATGACTCTCTGCCGTAGTGCTCTATGACTCTGTGCGATAGTGCTCTATGACTCTATGACTCTGTGCTGTAGTGCTCTATGATGCTATGACTGTTCTATAGTGCTCTATCACTCTATGACTGTGCTGTAGTGCTCTATAACTCTATGACTCTGTGCTGTAGTGCTCTATGACTCTGTGCTGTACTGCTCTATGACTCTGTGCTTTCGTGCTCTTTGACTCTGTGACTCTGTGCTGTAGTGCTCCATGTCTCCTTGACTCTGTGCTGTAGTGCTCTATGATTCTACGACTCTGTGCTGTAGTGCTCTATGTCTCTGTGACTCTGTGCTGTAGTGCTCTATGTCTCTATGACTCTCTGCTGTACTGCTCTATGACTCTATGACTCTGTGCTGTAGTGCTCTCTGACTCTGTACTGTAGTGCTCTATGATCCTATCACTCTGTGCTGTAGTGTTCTGTGACTCTGTGCTGTAGTGCTCTATGACTCTATGAATCTGTGCTGTAGTGCTCTATCACTCTATGACACTGTGCTGTAGTGCTCTATGTCTCTATGACTCTGTGCTGTAGTGCTCTATGACTATGCTGTAGTGCTCTATGACTCTATGACTCTATGCTGTAGTGCTCTTTGACTCCAAGACTGTGTGTAGTGCTCTATCACTCTATGACACTATGCTGTAGTGCTCTATGTCTCTATGACTCTGTACTGTAGTGCTCTATGACTATGCTGTAGTGCTCTATGACTCTCTGACTCTATGCTGTAGTGATCTATGAATCCAAGACTGTGCTGTAGTGCTCTATGACTCTATGACTCTGTACTGTTGTGCTCTATGATTCTATCACTCTCTGCTGTAGTGCTCTATGACTCTATGCTGTAGTGCTCTATGACTCTGTGCTGTAGTGCTCTATGACTCTACGAATCTGTGCCTTAGTGCTCTATGACTGTGCTGTAGTGCTCTATGACTCTATGACTCTGTGCTGTAGTGCTCTATGACGCTGTGCTGTAATGCTCTATCACTCTATGACTCTGTGCTCCAGTGCTCTGTGAGACTATGACTCTGTGCTGTAGTGCTCTCTGACTCTGTGACTCTGTGACTCTGTGCTGTAGTGCTCTATGACTCTGTGCTGTAGTGCTTTATGACTCTATGACTCTCTGCTGTAGTGCTCTGTGACTCAAAGACTGTGCTGTAGTGCTCTATGACTCTGTGACTCTGTGCTATTGTACTCTATGATTCTATTACTCTGTGCTGTAGTGCTCTATGACTCTATGACTCTGTGCTATAGTACTCTAAGATTCTATGACTCTGTGCTGTAGTGCTCTATGACTGTGATGTAGTGCTCTATGACTGTATGACTCTGTGCTGTAGTTCTCTCTGACTCTATACTGTAGTGCTCTATGACCCTATAACTCTGTACAGCAGTGCTCTTTGACTCTGTGACTCCGTGCTGTAGTGCTCTGTGTCTCTTTGACTCTGTGCTGTAGTGCTCTATGATTCTATGACTCTGTGCTGTAGTGCTCTGTGACTCTGTGCTTTCGTGCTCTTTGACTCTGTGACTCTGTGCTGTAGTGCTCCATGTCTCCTTGACTCTGTGCTGTAGTGCTCTATGATTCTACGACTCTGTGCTGTAGTGCTCTATGTCTCTATGACTCTCTGTTGTACTGCTCTATGACTCTATGACTCTGTGCTGTAGTGCTCTCTGACTCTGTACTGTAGTGCTCTATGATCCTATCACTCTGTGCTGTAGTGTTCTGTGACTCTGTGCTGTAGTGCTCTATGACTCTATGAATCTGTGCTGTAGTGCTCTATCACTCTATGACACTGTGCTGTAGTGCTCTATGTCTCTATGACTCTATGCTGTAGTGCTCTATGAATCCAAGACTGTGCTGTAGTGCTCTATGACTCTATGACTCTATGCTGTAGTGCTCTATGAATCCAAGACTGTGCTGTAGTGCTCTATGACTCTATGACTCTGTGCTGTTGTGCTCTATGATTCTATCACTCTCTGCTGTAGTGCTCTATGACTCTATGCTGTAGTGCTCTATGACTCTGTGCTGTAGTGCTCTATGACTCTACGAATCTGTGCCTTAGTGCTCTATGACTGTGCTGTAGTGCTCTATGACTCTATGACTCTGTGCTGTAGTGCTCTATGACGCTGTGCTATAATGCTCTATCACTCTATGATTCTGTGCTCCAGTGCTCTGTGAGACTATGACTCTGTGCTGTAGTGCTCTATGACTCTGTGACTCTGTGACTCTGTGCTGTAGTGCTCTATGACTCTGTGCTGTAGTGCTTTATGACTCTATGACTCTCTGCTGTAGTGCTCTATGACTCAAAGACTGTGCTGTAGTGCTCTATGACTCTGTGACTCTGTGCTATTGTACTCTATGATTCTATTACTCTGTGCTGTAGTGCTCTATGACTCTATGACTCTGTGCTATAGTACTCTAAGATTCTATGACTCTGTGCTGTATGCTCTATGACTGTGATGTAGTGCTCTATGACTGTATGACTCTGTGCTGTAGTTCTCTCTGACTCTATACTGTAGTGCTCTATGACCCTATAACTCTGTACAGCAGTGCTCTTTGACTCTGTGACTCCGTGCTGTAGTGCTCTGTGTCTCTTTGACTCTGTGCTGTAGTGCTCTATGATTCTATGACTCTGTGCTGTAGTGCTCTATGACTCTGTGCTGTAGTGTTCTGTGACTCTGTGCTGTAGTTCTCTATGACTCTATGACTCTGTGCTGTAATGCTCTATGACTCTATCACTCGGTGCTGTAGTGCTCTTTGGCTCTATGACTCTGTGCTGTAGTGCTCCCTGATTCTATGACTCTCTACCGTAGTGCTCTATGACTCTGTGCGATAGTGCTCTATGACTCTATGACTCTGTGCTGTAGTGCTCTATGATGCTATGACTGTTCTATAGTGCTCTATCACTCTATGACTCTGTGCTGTAGTGCTCTATAACTCTATGACTCTGTGCTGTAGTGCTCTATGACTCTGTGCTGTACTGCTCTATGACTCTGTGCTTTCGTGCTCTTTGACTCTGTGAATCTGTGCTGTAGTGCTCCATGTCTCTTTGACTCTGTGCTGTAGTGCTCTATGATTCTACGACTCTGTGCTGTAGTGCTCTATGTCTCTGTGACTCTGTGCTGTAGTACTCTATGTCTCTATGACTCTCTGTTGTACTGCTCTATGACTCTATGACTCTGTGCTGTAGTGCTCTCTGACTCTGTACTGTAGTGCTCTATGATCCTATCACTCTGTGCTGTAGTGTTCTGTGACTCTGTGCTGTAGTGCTCTATGACTCTATGAATCTGTGCTGTAGTGCTCTATCACTCTATGACACTGTGCTGTAGTGCTCTATGTCTCTATGACTCTATGCTGTAGTGCTCTATGAATCCAAGACTGTGCTGTAGTGCTCTATGACTCTATGACTCTGTGCTGTTGTGCTCTATGATTCTATCACTCTCTGCTGTAGTGCTCTATGACTCTATGCTGTAGTGCTCTATGACTCTGTGCTGTAGTGCTCTATGACTCTACGAATCTGTGCCTTAGTGCTCTATGACTGTGCTGTAGTGCTCTATGACTCTATCACTCTGTGCTGTAGTGCTCTATGACGCTGTGCTGTAATGCTCTATCACTCTATGACTCTGTGCTCCAGTGCTCTGTGAGACTATGACTCTGTGCTGTAGTGCTCTCTGACTCTGTGACTCTGTGACTCTGTGCTGTAGTGCTCTATGACTCTGTGCTGTAGTGCTTTATGACTCTATGACTCTCTGCTGTAGTGCTCTATGACTCTGTGCTTTAGTGGTCTTTGACTCTATGACTCTGTGCTGTAGTGCTCTATGTCTCTTTGACTCTGTGCTGTAGTGCTCTGTGACTCTATGACTGTGCTGTAGTGCTCTATGACTCTATCACTCGGTGCTGTAGTGCTCTTTGGCTCTATCACTCTGTGCTGTAGTGCTCCATGATTCTATGACTTTGTGCTGTAGTGTTCTATGATGCTATGACTGTGCTGTAGTGCTCTATGATTCTACGACTCTGTGCTGTAGTGCTCTATGACTCTATCCTGCAGTGCTCTATGATCCTATGACTCTGTACAGCAGTGCTCTTTGACTCTGTGACTCCGTGCTGTAGTGCTCTGTGTCTCTTTGACTCTGTGCTGTAGTGCTCTATGATTCTATGACTCTGTGCTGTAGTGCTCTATGACTCTGTGCTGTAGTGTTCTGTGACTCTGTGCTGTAGTTCTCTATGACTCTATGACTCTGTGCTGTAATGCTCTATGACTCTATCACTCGGTGCTGTAGTGCTCTTTGGCTCTATGACTCTGTGCTGTAGTGCTCCCTGATTCTATGACTCTCTGCCGTAGTGCTCTATGACTCTGTGCGATAGTGCTCTATGACTCTATGACTCTGTGCTGTAGTGCTCTATGATGCTATGACTGTTCTATAGTGCTCTATCACTCTATGACTGTGCTGTAGTGCTCTATAACTCTATGACTCTGTGCTGTAGTGCTCTATGACTCTGTGCTGTACTGCTCTATGACTCTGTGCTTTCGTGCTCTTTGACTCTGTGACTCTGTGCTGTAGTGCTCCATGTCTCCTTGACTCTGTGCTGTAGTGCTCTATGATTCTACGACTCTGTGCTGTAGTGCTCTATGTCTCTGTGACTCTGTGCTGTAGTGCTCTATGTCTCTATGACTCTCTGCTGTACTGCTCTATGACTCTATGACTCTGTGCTGTAGTGCTCTCTGACTCTGTACTGTAGTGCTCTATGATCCTATCACTCTGTGCTGTAGTGTTCTGTGACTCTGTGCTGTAGTGCTCTATGACTCTATGAATCTGTGCTGTAGTGCTCTATCACTCTATGACTCTGTGCTGTAGTGCTCTATGACTATGCTGTAGTGCTCTATGACTCTATGACTCTATGCTGTAGTGCTCTTTGACTCCAAGACTGTGTGTAGTGCTCTATCACTCTATGACACTATGCTGTAGTGCTCTATGTCTCTATGACTCTGTACTGTAGTGCTCTATGACTATGCTGTAGTGCTCTATGACTCTCTGACTCTATGCTGTAGTGATCTATGAATCCAAGACTGTGCTGTAGTGCTCTATGACTCTATGACTCTGTACTGTTGTGCTCTATGATTCTACCACTCTCTGCTGTAGTGCTCTATGACTCTATGCTGTAGTGCTCTATGACTCTGTGCTGTAGTGCTCTATGACTCTACGAATCTGTGCCTTAGTGCTCTATGACTGTGCTGTAGTGCTCTATGACTCTATGACTCTGTGCTGTAGTGCTCTATGACGCTGTGCTGTAATGCTCTATCACTCTATGACTCTGTGCTCCAGTGCTCTGTGAGACTATGACTCTGTGCTGTAGTGCTCTCTGACTCTGTGACTCTGTGACTCTGTGCTGTAGTGCTCTATGACTCTGTGCTGTAGTGCTTTATGACTCTATGACTCTCTGCTGTAGTGCTCTGTGACTCAAAGACTGTGCTGTAGTGCTCTATGACTCTGTGACTCTGTGCTATTGTACTCTATGATTCTATTACTCTGTGCTGTAGTGCTCTATGACTCTATGACTCTGTGCTATAGTACTCTAAGATTCTATGACTCTGTGCTGTAGTGCTCTATGACTGTGATGTAGTGCTCTATGACTGTATGACTCTGTGCTGTAGTTCTCTCTGACTCTATACTGTAGTGCTCTATGACCCTATAACTCTGTACAGCAGTGCTCTTTGACTCTGTGACTCTGTGCTGTAGTGCTCCATGTCTCCTTGACTCTGTGCTGTAGTGCTCTATGATTCTACGACTCTGTGCTGTAGTGCTCTATGTCTCTATGACTCTCTGTTGTACTGCTCTATGACTCTATGACTCTGTGCTGTAGTGCTCTCTGACTCTGTACTGTAGTGCTCTATGATCCTATCACTCTGTGCTGTAGTGTTCTGTGACTCTGTGCTGTAGTGCTCTATGACTCTATGAATCTGTGCTGTAGTGCTCTATCACTCTATGACACTGTGCTGTAGTGCTCTATGTCTCTATGACTCTATGCTGTAGTGCTCTATGAATCCAAGACTGTGCTGTAGTGCTCTATGACTCTATGACTCTGTGCTGTTGTGCTCTATGATTCTATCACTCTCTGCTGTAGTGCTCTATGACTCTATGCTGTAGTGCTCTATGACTCTGTGCTGTAGTGCTCTATGACTCTACGAATCTGTGCCTTAGTGCTCTATGACTGTGCTGTAGTGCTCTATGACTCTATCACTCTGTGCTGTAGTGCTCTATGACGCTGTGCTGTAATCCTCTATCACTCTATGACTCTGTGCTCCAGTGCTCTGTGAGACTATGACTCTGTGCTGTAGTGCTCTCTGACTCTGTGACTCTGTGACTCTGTGCTGTAGTGCTCTATGACTCTTTGCTGTAGTGCTTTATGACTCTATGACTCTCTGCTGTAGTGCTCTATGACTCTGTGCTTTAGTGGTCTTTGACTCTATGACTCTGTGCTGTAGTGCTCTATGTCTCTTTGACTCTGTGCTGTAGTGCTCTGTGACTCTATGACTGTGCTGTAGTGCTCTATGACTCTATCACTCGGTGCTGTAGTGCTCTTTGGCTCTATCACTCTGTGCTGTAGTGCTCCATGATTCTATGACTTTGTGCTGTAGTGTTCTATGATGCTATGACTGTGCTGTAGTGCTCTATGATTCTACGACTCTGTGCTGTAGTGCTCTATGACTCTATCCTGCAGTGCTCTATGATCCTATGACTCTGTACAGCAGTGCTCTTTGACTCTGTGACTCCGTGCTGTAGTGCTCTGTGTCTCTTTGACTCTGTGCTGTAGTGCTCTATGATTCTATGACTCTGTGCTGTAGTGCTCTATGACTCTGTGCTGTAGTGTTCTGTGACTCTGTGCTGTAGTTCTCTATGACTCTATGACTCTGTGCTGTAATGCTCTATGACTCTATCACTCGGTGCTGTAGTGCTCTTTGGCTCTATGACTCTGTGCTGTAGTGCTCCCTGATTCTATGACTCTCTGCCGTAGTGCTCTATGACTCTGTGCGATAGTGCTCTATGACTCTATGACTCTGTGCTGTAGTGCTCTATGATGCTATGACTGTTCTATAGTGCTCTATCACTCTATGACTGTGCTGTAGTGCTCTATAACTCTATGACTCTGTGCTGTAGTGCTCTATGACTCTGTGCTGTACTGCTCTATGACTCTGTGCTTTCGTGCTCTTTGACTCTGTGACTCTGTGCTGTAGTGCTCCATGTCTCCTTGACTCTGTGCTGTAGTGCTCTATGATTCTACGACTCTGTGCTGTAGTGCTCTATGTCTCTGTGACTCTGTGCTGTAGTGCTCTATGTCTCTATGACTCTCTGCTGTACTGCTCTATGACTCTATGACTCTGTGCTGTAGTGCTCTCTGACTCTGTACTGTAGTGCTCTATGATCCTATCACTCTGTGCTGTAGTGTTCTGTGACTCTGTGCTGTAGTGCTCTATGACTCTATGAATCTGTGCTGTAGTGCTCTATCACTCTATGACACTGTGCTGTAGTGCTCTATGTCTCTATGACTCTGTGCTGTAGTGCTCTATGACTATGCTGTAGTGCTCTATGACTCTATGACTCTATGCTGTAGTGCTCTTTGACTCCAAGACTGTGTGTAGTGCTCTATCACTCTATGACACTATGCTGTAGTGCTCTATGTCTCTATGACTCTGTACTGTAGTGCTCTATGACTATGCTGTAGTGCTCTATGACTCTCTGACTCTATGCTGTAGTGATCTATGAATCCAAGACTGTGCTGTAGTGCTCTATGACTCTATGACTCTGTACTGTTGTGCTCTATGATTCTATCACTCTCTGCTGTAGTGCTCTATGACTCTATGCTGTAGTGCTCTATGACTCTGTGCTGTAGTGCTCTATGACTCTACGAATCTGTGCCTTAGTGCTCTATGACTGTGCTGTAGTGCTCTATGACTCTATGACTCTGTGCTGTAGTGCTCTATGACGCTGTGCTGTAATGCTCTATCACTCTATGACTCTGTGCTCCAGTGCTCTGTGAGACTATGACTCTGTGCTGTAGTGCTCTCTGACTCTGTGACTCTGTGACTCTGTGCTGTAGTGCTCTATGACTCTGTGCTGTAGTGCTTTATGACTCTATGACTCTCTGCTGTAGTGCTCTGTGACTCAAAGACTGTGCTGTAGTGCTCTATGACTCTGTGACTCTGTGCTATTGTACTCTATGATTCTATTACTCTGTGCTGTAGTGCTCTATGACTCTATGACTCTGTGCTATAGTACTCTAAGATTCTATGACTCTGTGCTGTAGTGCTCTATGACTGTGATGTAGTGCTCTATGACTGTATGACTCTGTGCTGTAGTTCTCTCTGACTCTATACTGTAGTGCTCTATGACCCTATAACTCTGTACAGCAGTGCTCTTTGACTCTGTGACTCCGTGCTGTAGTGCTCTGTGTCTCTTTGACTCTGTGCTGTAGTGCTCTATGATTCTATGACTCTGTGCTGTAGTGCTCTGTGACTCTGTGCTTTCGTGCTCTTTGACTCTGTGACTCTGTGCTGTAGTGCTCCATGTCTCCTTGACTCTGTGCTGTAGTGCTCTATGATTCTACGACTCTGTGCTGTAGTGCTCTATGTCTCTATGACTCTCTGTTGTACTGCTCTATGACTCTATGACTCTGTGCTGTAGTGCTCTCTGACTCTGTACTGTAGTGCTCTATGATCCTATCACTCTGTGCTGTAGTGTTCTGTGACTCTGTGCTGTAGTGCTCTATGACTCTATGAATCTGTGCTGTAGTGCTCTATCACTCTATGACACTGTGCTGTAGTGCTCTATGTCTCTATGACTCTATGCTGTAGTGCTCTATGAATCCAAGACTGTGCTGTAGTGCTCTATGACTCTATGACTCTGTGCTGTTGTGCTCTATGATTCTATCACTCTCTGCTGTAGTGCTCTATGACTCTATGCTGTAGTGCTCTATGACTCTGTGCTGTAGTGCTCTATGACTCTACGAATCTGTGCCTTAGTGCTCTATGACTGTGCTGTAGTGCTCTATGACTCTATCACTCTGTGCTGTAGTGCTCTATGACGCTGTGCTGTAATCCTCTATCACTCTATGACTCTGTGCTCCAGTGCTCTGTGAGACTATGACTCTGTGCTGTAGTGCTCTCTGACTCTGTGACTCTGTGACTCTGTGCTGTAGTGCTCTATGACTCTTTGCTGTAGTGCTTTATGACTCTATGACTCTCTGCTGTAGTGCTCTATGACTCTGTGCTTTAGTGGTCTTTGACTCTATGACTCTGTGCTGTAGTGCTCTATGTCTCTTTGACTCTGTGCTGTAGTGCTCTGTGACTCTATGACTGTGCTGTAGTGCTCTATGACTCTATCACTCGGTGCTGTAGTGCTCTTTGGCTCTATCACTCTGTGCTGTAGTGCTCCATGATTCTATGACTTTGTGCTGTAGTGTTCTATGATGCTATGACTGTGCTGTAGTGCTCTATGATTCTACGACTCTGTGCTGTAGTGCTCTATGACTCTATCCTGCAGTGCTCTATGATCCTATGACTCTGTACAGCAGTGCTCTTTGACTCTGTGACTCCGTGCTGTAGTGCTCTGTGTCTCTTTGACTCTGTGCTGTAGTGCTCTATGATTCTATGACTCTGTGCTGTAGTGCTCTATGACTCTGTGCTGTAGTGTTCTGTGACTCTGTGCTGTAGTTCTCTATGACTCTATGACTCTGTGCTGTAATGCTCTATGACTCTATCACTCGGTGCTGTAGTGCTCTTTGGCTCTATGACTCTGTGCTGTAGTGCTCCCTGATTCTATGACTCTCTGCCGTAGTGCTCTATGACTCTGTGCGATAGTGCTCTATGACTCTATGACTCTGTGCTGTAGTGCTCTATGATGCTATGACTGTTCTATAGTGCTCTATCACTCTATGACTGTGCTGTAGTGCTCTATAACTCTATGACTCTGTGCTGTAGTGCTCTATGACTCTGTGCTGTACTGCTCTATGACTCTGTGCTTTCGTGCTCTTTGACTCTGTGACTCTGTGCTGTAGTGCTCCATGTCTCCTTGACTCTGTGCTGTAGTGCTCTATGATTCTACGACTCTGTGCTGTAGTGCTCTATGTCTCTGTGACTCTGTGCTGTAGTGCTCTATGTCTCTATGACTCTCTGCTGTACTGCTCTATGACTCTATGACTCTGTGCTGTAGTGCTCTCTGACTCTGTACTGTAGTGCTCTATGATCCTATCACTCTGTGCTGTAGTGTTCTGTGACTCTGTGCTGTAGTGCTCTATGACTCTATGAATCTGTGCTGTAGTGCTCTATCACTCTATGACACTGTGCTGTAGTGCTCTATGTCTCTATGACTCTGTGCTGTAGTGCTCTATGACTATGCTGTAGTGCTCTATGACTCTATGACTCTATGCTGTAGTGCTCTTTGACTCCAAGACTGTGTGTAGTGCTCTATCACTCTATGACACTATGCTGTAGTGCTCTATGTCTCTATGACTCTGTACTGTAGTGCTCTATGACTATGCTGTAGTGCTCTATGACTCTCTGACTCTATGCTGTAGTGATCTATGAATCCAAGACTGTGCTGTAGTGCTCTATGACTCTATGACTCTGTACTGTTGTGCTCTATGATTCTATCACTCTCTGCTGTAGTGCTCTATGACTCTATGCTGTAGTGCTCTATGACTCTGTGCTGTAGTGCTCTATGACTCTACGAATCTGTGCCTTAGTGCTCTATGACTGTGCTGTAGTGCTCTATGACTCTATGACTCTGTGCTGTAGTGCTCTATGACGCTGTGCTGTAATGCTCTATCACTCTATGACTCTGTGCTCCAGTGCTCTGTGAGACTATGACTCTGTGCTGTAGTGCTCTCTGACTCTGTGACTCTGTGACTCTGTGCTGTAGTGCTCTATGACTCTGTGCTGTAGTGCTTTATGACTCTATGACTCTCTGCTGTAGTGCTCTGTGACTCAAAGACTGTGCTGTAGTGCTCTATGACTCTGTGACTCTGTGCTATTGTACTCTATGATTCTATTACTCTGTGCTGTAGTGCTCTATGACTCTATGACTCTGTGCTATAGTACTCTAAGATTCTATGACTCTGTGCTGTAGTGCTCTATGACTGTGATGTAGTGCTCTATGACTGTATGACTCTGTGCTGTAGTTCTCTCTGACTCTATACTGTAGTGCTCTATGACCCTATAACTCTGTACAGCAGTGCTCTTTGACTCTGTGACTCCGTGCTGTAGTGCTCTGTGTCTCTTTGACTCTGTGCTGTAGTGCTCTATGATTCTATGACTCTGTGCTGTAGTGCTCTGTGACTCTGTGCTTTCGTGCTCTTTGACTCTGTGACTCTGTGCTGTAGTGCTCCATGTCTCCTTGACTCTGTGCTGTAGTGCTCTATGATTCTACGACTCTGTGCTGTAGTGCTCTATGTCTCTATGACTCTCTGTTGTACTGCTCTATGACTCTATGACTCTGTGCTGTAGTGCTCTCTGACTCTGTACTGTAGTGCTCTATGATCCTATCACTCTGTGCTGTAGTGTTCTGTGACTCTGTGCTGTAGTGCTCTATGACTCTATGAATCTGTGCTGTAGTGCTCTATCACTCTATGACACTGTGCTGTAGTGCTCTATGTCTCTATGACTCTATGCTGTAGTGCTCTATGAATCCAAGACTGTGCTGTAGTGCTCTATGACTCTATGACTCTGTGCTGTTGTGCTCTATGATTCTATCACTCTCTGCTGTAGTGCTCTATGACTCTATGCTGTAGTGCTCTATGACTCTGTGCTGTAGTGCTCTATGACTCTACGAATCTGTGCCTTAGTGCTCTATGACTGTGCTGTAGTGCTCTATGACTCTATCACTCTGTGCTGTAGTGCTCTATGACGCTGTGCTGTAATCCTCTATCACTCTATGACTCTGTGCTCCAGTGCTCTGTGAGACTATGACTCTGTGCTGTAGTGCTCTCTGACTCTGTGACTCTGTGACTCTGTGCTGTAGTGCTCTATGACTCTTTGCTGTAGTGCTTTATGACTCTATGACTCTCTGCTGTAGTGCTCTATGACTCTGTGCTTTAGTGGTCTTTGACTCTATGACTCTGTGCTGTAGTGCTCTATGTCTCTTTGACTCTGTGCTGTAGTGCTCTGTGACTCTATGACTGTGCTGTAGTGCTCTATGACTCTATCACTCGGTGCTGTAGTGCTCTTTGGCTCTATCACTCTGTGCTGTAGTGCTCCATGATTCTATGACTTTGTGCTGTAGTGTTCTATGATGCTATGACTGTGCTGTAGTGCTCTATGATTCTACGACTCTGTGCTGTAGTGCTCTATGACTCTATCCTGCAGTGCTCTATGATCCTATGACTCTGTACAGCAGTGCTCTTTGACTCTGTGACTCCGTGCTGTAGTGCTCTGTGTCTCTTTGACTCTGTGCTGTAGTGCTCTATGATTCTATGACTCTGTGCTGTAGTGCTCTATGACTCTGTGCTGTAGTGTTCTGTGACTCTGTGCTGTAGTTCTCTATGACTCTATGACTCTGTGCTGTAATGCTCTATGACTCTATCACTCGGTGCTGTAGTGCTCTTTGGCTCTATGACTCTGTGCTGTAGTGCTCCCTGATTCTATGACTCTCTGCCGTAGTGCTCTATGACTCTGTGCGATAGTGCTCTATGACTCTATGACTCTGTGCTGTAGTGCTCTATGATGCTATGACTGTTCTATAGTGCTCTATCACTCTATGACTGTGCTGTAGTGCTCTATAACTCTATGACTCTGTGCTGTAGTGCTCTATGACTCTGTGCTGTACTGCTCTATGACTCTGTGCTTTCGTGCTCTTTGACTCTGTGACTCTGTGCTGTAGTGCTCCATGTCTCCTTGACTCTGTGCTGTAGTGCTCTATGATTCTACGACTCTGTGCTGTAGTGCTCTATGTCTCTGTGACTCTGTGCTGTAGTGCTCTATGTCTCTATGACTCTCTGCTGTACTGCTCTATGACTCTATGACTCTGTGCTGTAGTGCTCTCTGACTCTGTACTGTAGTGCTCTATGATCCTATCACTCTGTGCTGTAGTGTTCTGTGACTCTGTGCTGTAGTGCTCTATGACTCTATGAATCTGTGCTGTAGTGCTCTATCACTCTATGACACTGTGCTGTAGTGCTCTATGTCTCTATGACTCTGTGCTGTAGTGCTCTATGACTATGCTGTAGTGCTCTATGACTCTATGACTCTATGCTGTAGTGCTCTTTGACTCCAAGACTGTGTGTAGTGCTCTATCACTCTATGACACTATGCTGTAGTGCTCTATGTCTCTATGACTCTGTACTGTAGTGCTCTATGACTATGCTGTAGTGCTCTATGACTCTCTGACTCTATGCTGTAGTGATCTATGAATCCAAGACTGTGCTGTAGTGCTCTATGACTCTATGACTCTGTACTGTTGTGCTCTATGATTCTATCACTCTCTGCTGTAGTGCTCTATGACTCTATGCTGTAGTGCTCTATGACTCTGTGCTGTAGTGCTCTATGACTCTACGAATCTGTGCCTTAGTGCTCTATGACTGTGCTGTAGTGCTCTATGACTCTATGACTCTGTGCTGTAGTGCTCTATGACGCTGTGCTGTAATGCTCTATCACTCTATGACTCTGTGCTCCAGTGCTCTGTGAGACTATGACTCTGTGCTGTAGTGCTCTCTGACTCTGTGACTCTGTGACTCTGTGCTGTAGTGCTCTATGACTCTGTGCTGTAGTGCTTTATGACTCTATGACTCTCTGCTGTAGTGCTCTGTGACTCAAAGACTGTGCTGTAGTGCTCTATGACTCTGTGACTCTGTGCTATTGTACTCTATGATTCTATTACTCTGTGCTGTAGTGCTCTATGACTCTATGACTCTGTGCTATAGTACTCTAAGATTCTATGACTCTGTGCTGTAGTGCTCTATGACTGTGATGTAGTGCTCTATGACTGTATGACTCTGTGCTGTAGTTCTCTCTGACTCTATACTGTAGTGCTCTATGACCCTATAACTCTGTACAGCAGTGCTCTTTGACTCTGTGACTCCGTGCTGTAGTGCTCTGTGTCTCTTTGACTCTGTGCTGTAGTGCTCTATGATTCTATGACTCTGTGCTGTAGTGCTCTGTGACTCTATGACTGTGCTGTAGTGCTCTATGACTCTATCACTCGGTGCTGTAGTGCTCTTTGGCTCTATCACTCTGTGCTGTAGTGCTCCATGATTCTATGACTTTGTGCTGTAGTGTTCTATGATGCTATGACTGTGCTGTAGTGCTCTATGATTCTACGACTCTGTGCTGTAGTGCTCTATGACTCTATCCTGCAGTGCTCTATGATCCTATGACTCTGTACAGCAGTGCTCTTTGACTCTGTGACTCCGTGCTGTAGTGCTCTGTGTCTCTTTGACTCTGTGCTGTAGTGCTCTATGATTCTATGACTCTGTGCTGTAGTGCTCTATGACTCTGTGCTGTAGTGTTCTGTGACTCTGTGCTGTAGTTCTCTATGACTCTATGACTCTGTGCTGTAATGCTCTATGACTCTATCACTCGGTGCTGTAGTGCTCTTTGGCTCTATGACTCTGTGCTGTAGTGCTCCCTGATTCTATGACTCTCTGCCGTAGTGCTCTATGACTCTGTGCGATAGTGCTCTATGACTCTATGACTCTGTGCTGTAGTGCTCTATGATGCTATGACTGTTCTATAGTGCTCTATCACTCTATGACTGTGCTGTAGTGCTCTATAACTCTATGACTCTGTGCTGTAGTGCTCTATGACTCTGTGCTGTACTGCTCTATGACTCTGTGCTTTCGTGCTCTTTGACTCTGTGACTCTGTGCTGTAGTGCTCCATGTCTCCTTGACTCTGTGCTGTAGTGCTCTATGATTCTACGACTCTGTGCTGTAGTGCTCTATGTCTCTGTGACTCTGTGCTGTAGTGCTCTATGTCTCTATGACTCTCTGCTGTACTGCTCTATGACTCTATGACTCTGTGCTGTAGTGCTCTCTGACTCTGTACTGTAGTGCTCTATGATCCTATCACTCTGTGCTGTAGTGTTCTGTGACTCTGTGCTGTAGTGCTCTATGACTCTATGAATCTGTGCTGTAGTGCTCTATCACTCTATGACTCTGTGCTGTAGTGCTCTATGACTATGCTGTAGTGCTCTATGACTCTATGACTCTATGCTGTAGTGCTCTTTGACTCCAAGACTGTGTGTAGTGCTCTATCACTCTATGACACTATGCTGTAGTGCTCTATGTCTCTATGACTCTGTACTGTAGTGCTCTATGACTATGCTGTAGTGCTCTATGACTCTCTGACTCTATGCTGTAGTGATCTATGAATCCAAGACTGTGCTGTAGTGCTCTATGACTCTATGACTCTGTACTGTTGTGCTCTATGATTCTATCACTCTCTGCTGTAGTGCTCTATGACTCTATGCTGTAGTGCTCTATGACTCTGTGCTGTAGTGCTCTATGACTCTACGAATCTGTGCCTTAGTGCTCTATGACTGTGCTGTAGTGCTCTATGACTCTATGACTCTGTGCTGTAGTGCTCTATGACGCTGTGCTGTAATGCTCTATCACTCTATGACTCTGTGCTCCAGTGCTCTGTGAGACTATGACTCTGTGCTGTAGTGCTCTCTGACTCTGTGACTCTGTGACTCTGTGCTGTAGTGCTCTATGACTCTGTGCTGTAGTGCTTTATGACTCTATGACTCTCTGCTGTAGTGCTCTGTGACTCAAAGACTGTGCTGTAGTGCTCTATGACTCTGTGACTCTGTGCTATTGTACTCTATGATTCTATTACTCTGTGCTGTAGTGCTCTATGACTCTATGACTCTGTGCTATAGTACTCTAAGATTCTATGACTCTGTGCTGTAGTGCTCTATGACTGTGATGTAGTGCTCTATGACTGTATGACTCTGTGCTGTAGTTCTCTCTGACTCTATACTGTAGTGCTCTATGACCCTATAACTCTGTACAGCAGTGCTCTTTGACTCTGTGACTCCGTGCTGTAGTGCTCTGTGTCTCTTTGACTCTGTGCTGTAGTGCTCTATGATTCTATGACTCTGTGCTGTAGTGCTCTATGACTCTGTGCTGTAGTGTTCTGTGACTCTGTGCTGTAGTTCTCTATGACTCTATGACTCTGTGCTGTAATGCTCTATGACTCTATCACTCGGTGCTGTAGTGCTCTTTGGCTCTATGACTCTGTGCTGTAGTGCTCCCTGATTCTATGACTCTCTACCGTAGTGTTCTGTGACTCTGTGCTGTAGTGCTCTATGACTCTATGAATCTGTGCTGTAGTGCTCTATCACTCTATGACACTGTGCTGTAGTGTTCTATCTCTCTATGACTCTGTGCTGTAGTGCTCTATGACTATGCTGTAGTGCTCTATGACTCTATGACTCTATGCTGTAGTGCTCTATGACTCCAAAACTGTGTGCAGTGCTCTATCACTCTATGACACTGTGCTGTAATGCTCTATGTCTCTATGACTCTGTGCTGTAGTGTTCTGTGACTCTGTGCTGTAGTTCTCTATGACTCTATGACTCTGTGCTGTAATGCTCTATGACTCTATCACTCGGTGCTGTAGTGCTCTTTGGCTCTATGACTCTGTGCTGTAGTGCTCCCTGATTCTATGACTCTCTGCCGTAGTGCTCTATGACTCTGTGCGATAGTGCTCTATGACTCTATGACTCTGTGCTGTAGTGCTCTATGATGCTATGACTGTTCTATAGTGCTCTATCACTCTATGACTGTGCTGTAGTGCTCTATAACTCTATGACTCTGTGCTGTAGTGCTCTATGACTCTGTGCTGTACTGCTCTATGACTCTGTGCTTTCGTGCTCTTTGACTCTGTGACTCTGTGCTGTAGTGCTCCATGTCTCCTTGACTCTGTGCTGTAGTGCTCTATGATTCTACGACTCTGTGCTGTAGTGCTCTATGTCTCTGTGACTCTGTGCTGTAGTGCTCTATGTCTCTATGACTCTCTGCTGTACTGCTCTATGACTCTATGACTCTGTGCTGTAGTGCTCTCTGACTCTGTACTGTAGTGCTCTATGATCCTATCACTCTGTGCTGTAGTGTTCTGTGACTCTGTGCTGTAGTGCTCTATGACTCTATGAATCTGTGCTGTAGTGCTCTATCACTCTATGACACTGTGCTGTAGTGCTCTATGTCTCTATGACTCTGTGCTGTAGTGCTCTATGACTATGCTGTAGTGCTCTATGACTCTATGACTCTATGCTGTAGTGCTCTATGACTCCAAGACTGTGTGTAGTGCTCTATCACTCTATGACACTATGCTGTAGTGCTCTATGTCTCTATGACTCTGTACTGTAGTGCTCTATGACTATGCTGTAGTGCTCTATGACTCTCTGACTCTATGCTGTAGTGCTCTATGAATCCAAGACTGTGCTGTAGTGCTCTATGACTCTATGACTCTGTGCTGTTGTGCTCTATGATTCTATCACTCTCTGCTGTAGTGCTCTATGACTCTATGCTGTAGTGCTCTATGACTCTGTGCTGTAGTGCTCTATGACTCTACGAATCTGTGCCTTAGTGCTCTATGACTGTGCTGTAGTGCTCTATGACTCTATGACTCTGTGCTGTAGTGCTCTATGACGCTGTGCTATAATGCTCTATCACTCTATGATTCTGTGCTCCAGTGCTCTGTGAGACTATGACTCTGTGCTGTAGTGCTCTCTGACTCTGTGACTCTGTGACTCTGTGCTGTAGTGCTCTATGACTCTGTGCTGTAGTGCTTTATGACTCTATGACTCTCTGCTGTAGTGCTCTATGACTCAAAGACTGTGCTGTAGTGCTCTATGACTCTGTGACTCTGTGCTATTGTACTCTATGATTCTATTACTCTGTGCTGTAGTGCTCTATGACTCTATGACTCTGTGCTATAGTACTCTAAGATTCTATGACTCTGTGCTGTAGTGCTCTATGACTGTGATGTAGTGCTCTATGACTGTATGACTCTGTGCTGTAGTTCTCTCTGACTCTATACTGTAGTGCTCTATGACCCTATAAGTCTGTACAGCAGTGCTCTTTGACTCTGTGACTCCGTGCTGTAGTGCTCTGTGTCTCTTTGACTCTGTGCTGTAGTGCTCTATGATTCTATGACTCTGTGCTGTAGTGCTCTATGACTCTGTGCTGTAGTGTTCTGTGACTCTGTGCTGTAGTTCTCTATGACTCTATGACTCTGTGCTGTAATGCTCTATGACTCTATCACTCGGTGCTGTAGTGCTCTTTGGCTCTATGACTCTGTGCTGTAGTGCTCCCTGATTCTATGACTCTCTACCGTAGTGCTCTATGACTCTGTGCGATAGTGCTCTATGACTCTATGACTCTGTGCTGTAGTGCTCTATGATGCTATGACTGTTCTATAGTGCTCTATCACTCTATGACTCTGTGCTGTAGTGCTCTATAACTCTATGACTCTGTGCTGTAGTGCTCTATGACTCTGTGCTGTACTGCTCTATGACTCTGTGCTTTCGTGCTCTTTGACTCTGTGAATCTGTGCTGTAGTGCTCCATGTCTCTTTGACTCTGTGCTGTAGTGCTCTATGATTCTACGACTCTGTGCTGTAGTGCTCTATGTCTCTGTGACTCTGTGCTGTAGTACTCTATGTCTCTATGACTCTCTGTTGTACTGCTCTATGACTCTATGACTCTGTGCTGTAGTGCTCTCTGACTCTGTACTGTAGTGCTCTATGATCCTATCACTCTGTGCTGTAGTGTTCTGTGACTCTGTGCTGTAGTGCTCTATGACTCTATGAATCTGTGCTGTAGTGCTCTATCACTCTATGACACTGTGCTGTAGTGCTCTATGTCTCTATGACTCCGTGCTGTAGTGCTCTATGTCTATGCTGTAGTGCTCTATGACTCTATGACTCTATGCTGTAGTGCTCTATGAATCCAAGACTGTGCTGTAGTGCTCTATGACTCTATGACTCTGTGCTGTTGTGCTCTATGATTCTATCACTCTCTGCTGTAGTGCTCTATGACTCTATGCTGTAGTGCTCTATGACTCTGTGCTGTAGTGCTCTATGACTCTACGAATCTGTGCCTTAGTGCTCTATGACTGTGCTGTAGTGCTCTATGACTCTATCACTCTGTGCTGTAGTGCTCTCTGACTCTGTGACTCTGTGACTCTGTGCTGTAGTGCTCTATGACTCTGTGCTGTAGTGCTTTATGACTCTATGACTCTCTGCTGTAGTGCTCTATGACTCTGTGCTTTAGTGGTCTTTGACTCTATGACTCTGTGCTGTAGTGCTCTATGTCTCTTTGACTCTGTGCTGTAGTGCTCTGTGACTCTATGACTGTGCTGTAGTGCTCTATGACTCTATCACTCGGTGCTGTAGTGCTCTTTGGCTCTATCACTCTGTGCTGTAGTGCTCCATGATTCTATGACTTTGTGCTGTAGTGTTCTATGATGCTATGACTGTGCTGTAGTGCTCTATAATTCTACGACTCTGTGCTGTAGTGCTCTATGACTCTATGACTCTGTGCTGTAGTGCTCTAAGACTCTGTGCTGTAGTGCTCTGTGACTCTATGACTCTGTGCTGTAGTGCTCTCTGACTCTGTGCTGTGGTGCTGTATGACTCTATGACTCTGTGTTGTAGTGCTCTATGACTCTGTGCTGTAGTGCTCTATGACTGTGCTGTAGTGCTCTCTGACTGTGCTTTAGTGCTCTATGACTCTGCGCTTGTACTGCCTTATCGCTCTATGACGCTGTGCAATAGTACTCTATGTGCTGTAGTGCTCTGTGACTGTGCTGTAGTGCTCTATGACTCTGTGCTGTAGTGCTCTATGACTCTATGACTCTGTGCTGTAGTGCTCTATGACTCTATGACTCTGTGCTGTAGTGTTCTGTGACTCTGTGCTGTAGTGCTCTATGACTCTAATACTCTGTGCTGTAGTGCTCTATGACTCTGTGCTGTAGTGTTCTGTGACTCTGTGCTGTAGTGCTCTATGACTCTATGAATCTGTGCTGTAGTGCTCTATCACTCTATGACACTGTGCTGTAGTGCTCTATCTCTCTATGACTCTGTGCTGTAGTGCTCTATGACTATGCTGTAGTGCTCTATGACTCTATGACTCTATGCTGTAGTGCTCTATGACTCCAAAACTGTGTGCAGTGCTCTATCACTCTATGACACTGTGCTGTAATGCTCTATGTCTCTATGACTCTGTGCTGTAGTGCTCTATGACTATGCTGTAGTGCTCTATGACTCTATGACTCTCTGCTGTAGTACTCTATCACTCCAAGACTGTGCTGTAGTGCTCTATGACTCTGTGACTCTGTGCTATTGTACTCTATGATTCTATTACTCTGTGCTGTAGTGCTCTATGACTCTGTGCTGCAGTGCTCTATGACTCTATGACTCTGTGCTATAGTACTCTATGATTCTATTACTCTGTGCTGTAGTGCTCTATGACTGTGCTGTCGTGCTCTATGACTCTGTGCTGTATTGCTCTATGACTCTGTGCTGTAGTGTTCTGTGACTCTGTGCTGTAGTTCTCTATGACTCTATCCTGCAGTGCTCCATGATCCTATGACTCTGTACAGCAGTGCTCTTTGACTCTGTGACTCCGTGCTGTAGTGCTCTGTGTCTCTTTGACTCTGTGCTGTAGTGCTCTATGATTCTATGACTCTGTGCTGTAGTGCTCTATGACTCTGTGCTGTAGTGTTCTGTGACTCTGTGCTGTAGTTCTCTATGACTCTATGACTCTGTGCTGTAATGCTCTATGACTCTATCACTCGGTGCTGTAGTGCTCTTTGGCTCTATGACTCTGTGCTGTAGTGCTCCCTGATTCTATGACTCTCTGCCGTAGTGCTCTATGACTCTGTGCGATAGTGCTCTATGACTCTATGACTCTGTGCTGTAGTGCTCTATGATGCTATGACTGTTCTATAGTGCTCTATCACTCTATGACTGTGCTGTAGTGCTCTATAACTCTATGACTCTGTGCTGTAGTGCTCTATGACTCTGTGCTGTACTGCTCTATGACTCTGTGCTTTCGTGCTCTTTGACTCTGTGACTCTGTGCTGTAGTGCTCCATGTCTCCTTGACTCTGTGCTGTAGTGCTCTATGATTCTACGACTCTGTGCTGTAGTGCTCTATGTCTCTGTGACTCTGTGCTGTTGTGCTCTATGTCTCTATGACTCTCTGCTGTACTGCTCTATGACTCTATGACTCTGTGCTGTAGTGCTCTCTGACTCTGTACTGTAGTGCTCTATGATCCTATCTCTCTGTGCTGTAGTGTTCTGTGACTCTGTGCTGTAGTGCTCTATGACTCTATGAATCTGTGCTGTAGTGCTCTATCACTCTATGACACTGTGCTGTAGTGCTCTATGTCTCTATGACTCTGTGCTGTAGTGCTCTATGACTATGCTGTAGTGCTCTATGACTCTATGACTCTATGCTGTAGTGCTCTTTGACTCCAAGACTGTGTGTAGTGCTCTATCACTCTATGACACTATGCTGTAGTGCTCTATGTCTCTATGACTCTGTACTGTAGTGCTCTATGACTATGCTGTAGTGCTCTATGACTCTCTGACTCTATGCTGTAGTGATCTATGAATCCAAGACTGTGCTGTAGTGCTCTATGACTCTATGACTCTGTACTGTTGTGCTCTATGATTCTATCACTCTCTGCTGTAGTGCTCTATGACTCTATGCTGTAGTGCTCTATGACTCTGTGCTGTAGTGCTCTATGACTCTACGAATCTGTGCCTTAGTGCTCTATGACTGTGCTGTAGTGCTCTATGACTCTATGACTCTGTGCTGTAGTGCTCTATGACGCTGTGCTGTAATGCTCTATCACTCTATGACTCTGTGCTCCAGTGCTCTGTGAGACTATGACTCTGTGCTGTAGTGCTCTCTGACTCTGTGACTCTGTGACTCTGTGCTGTAGTGCTCTATGGCTCTGTGCTGTAGTGCTTTATGACTCTATGACTCTCTGCTGTAGTGCTCTGTGACTCAAAGACTGTGCTGTAGTGCTCTATGACTCTGTGACTCTGTGCTATTGTACTCTATGATTCTATTACTCTGTGCTGTAGTGCTCTATGACTCTATGACTCTGTGCTATAGTACTCTAAGATTCTATGACTCTGTGCTGTAGTGCTCTATGACTGTGATGTAGTGCTCTATGACTGTATGACTCTGTGCTGTAGTTCTCTCTGACTCTATACTGTAGTGCTCTATGACCCTATAACTCTGTACAGCAGTGCTCTTTGACTCTGTGACTCCGTGCTGTAGTGCTCTGTGTCTCTTTGACTCTGTGCTGTAGTGCTCTATGATTCTATGACTCTGTGCTGTAGTGCTCTATGACTCTGTGCTGTAGTGTTCTGTGACTCTGTGCTGTAGTTCTCTATGACTCTATGACTCTGTGCTGTAATGCTCTATGACTCTATCACTCGGTGCTGTAGTGCTCTTTGGGTCTATGACTCTGTGCTGTAGTGCTCCCTGATTCTATGACTCTCTACCGTAGTGTTCTGTGACTCTGTGCTGTAGTGCTCTATGACTCTATGAATCTGTGCTGTAGTGCTCTATCACTCTATGACACTGTGCTGTAGTGTTCTATCTCTCTATGACTCTGTGCTGTAGTGCTCTATGACTATGCTGTAGTGCTCTATGACTCTATGACTCTATGCTGTAGTGCTCTATGACTCCAAAACTGTGTGCAGTGCTCTATCACTCTATGACACTGTGCTGTAATGCTCTATGTCTCTATGACTCTGTGCTGTAGTGCTCTTTGGCTCTATGACTCTGTGCTGTAGTGCTCCCTGATTCTATGACTCTCTGCCGTAGTGCTCTATGACTCTGTGCGATAGTGCTCTATGACTCTATGACTCTGTGCTGTAGTGCTCTATGATGCTATGACTGTTCTATAGTGCTCTATCACTCTATGACTGTGCTGTAGTGCTCTATAACTCTATGACTCTGTGCTGTAGTGCTCTATGACTCTGTGCTGTACTGCTCTATGACTCTGTGCTTTCGTGCTCTTTGACTCTGTGACTCTGTGCTGTAGTGCTCCATGTCTCCTTGACTCTGTGCTGTAGTGCTCTATGATTCTACGACTCTGTGCTGTAGTGCTCTATGTCTCTGTGACTCTGTGCTGTAGTGCTCTATGTCTCTATGACTCTCTGCTGTACTGCTCTATGACTCTATGACTCTGTGCTGTAGTGCTCTCTGACTCTGTACTGTAGTGCTCTATGATCCTATCACTCTGTGCTGTAGTGTTCTGTGACTCTGTGCTGTAGTGCTCTATGACTCTATGAATCTGTGCTGTAGTGCTCTATCACTCTATGACACTGTGCTGTAGTGCTCTATGTCTCTATGACTCTGTGCTGTAGTGCTCTATGACTATGCTGTAGTGCTCTATGACTCTATGACTCTATGCTGTAGTGCTCTTTGACTCCAAGACTGTGCTGTAGTGCTCTATCACTCTATGACTCTGTGCTGTAGTGCTCTATGACTATGCTGTAGTGCTCTATGACTCTATGACTCTATGCTGTAGTGCTCTTTGACTCCAAGACTGTGTGTAGTGCTCTATCACTCTATGACACTATGCTGTAGTGCTCTATGTCTCTATGACTCTGTACTGTAGTGCTCTATGACTATGCTGTAGTGCTCTATGACTCTCTGACTCTATGCTGTAGTGATCTATGAATCCAAGACTGTGCTGTAGTGCTCTATGACTCTATGACTCTGTACTGTTGTGCTCTATGATTCTATCACTCTCTGCTGTAGTGCTCTATGACTCTATGCTGTAGTGCTCTATGACTCTGTGCTGTAGTGCTCTATGACTCTACGAATCTGTGCCTTAGTGCTCTATGACTGTGCTGTAGTGCTCTATGACTCTATGACTCTGTGCTGTAGTGCTCTATGACGCTGTGCTGTAATGCTCTATCACTCTATGACTCTGTGCTCCAGTGCTCTGTGAGACTATGACTCTGTGCTGTAGTGCTCTCTGACTCTGTGACTCTGTGACTCTGTGCTGTAGTGCTCTATGACTCTGTGCTGTAGTGCTTTATGACTCTATGACTCTCTGCTGTAGTGCTCTGTGACTCAAAGACTGTGCTGTAGTGCTCTATGACTCTGTGACTCTGTGCTATTGTACTCTATGATTCTATTACTCTGTGCTGTAGTGCTCTATGACTCTATGACTCTGTGCTATAGTACTCTAAGATTCTATGACTCTGTGCTGTAGTGCTCTATGACTGTGATGTAGTGCTCTATGACTGTATGACTCTGTGCTGTAGTTCTCTCTGACTCTATACTGTAGTGCTCTATGACCCTATAACTCTGTACAGCAGTGCTCTTTGACTCTGTGACTCCGTGCTGTAGTGCTCTGTGTCTCTTTGACTCTGTGCTGTAGTGCTCTATGATTCTATGACTCTGTGCTGTAGTGCTCTATGACTCTGTGCTGTAGTGTTCTGTGACTCTGTGCTGTAGTTCTCTATGACTCTATGACTCTGTGCTGTAATGCTCTATGACTCTATCACTCGGTGCTGTAGTGCTCTTTGGCTCTATGACTCTGTGCTGTAGTGCTCCCTGATTCTATGACTCTCTACCGTAGTGTTCTGTGACTCTGTGCTGTAGTGCTCTATGACTCTATGAATCTGTGCTGTAGTGCTCTATCACTCTATGACACTGTGCTGTAGTGTTCTATCTCTCTATGACTCTGTGCTGTAGTGCTCTATGACTATGCTGTAGTGCTCTATGACTCTATGACTCTATGCTGTAGTGCTCTATGACTCCAAAACTGTGTGCAGTGCTCTATCACTCTATGACACTGTGCTGTAATGCTCTATGTCTCTATGACTCTGTGCTGTAGTGTTCTGTGACTCTGTGCTGTAGTTCTCTATGACTCTATGACTCTGTGCTGTAATGCTCTATGACTCTATCACTCGGTGCTGTAGTGCTCTTTGGCTCTATGACTCTGTGCTGTAGTGCTCCCTGATTCTATGACTCTCTGCCGTAGTGCTCTATGACTCTGTGCGATAGTGCTCTATGACTCTATGACTCTGTGCTGTAGTGCTCTATGATGCTATGACTGTTCTATAGTGCTCTATCACTCTATGACTGTGCTGTAGTGCTCTATAACTCTATGACTCTGTGCTGTAGTGCTCTATGACTCTGTGCTGTACTGCTCTATGACTCTGTGCTTTCGTGCTCTTTGACTCTGTGACTCTGTGCTGTAGTGCTCCATGTCTCCTTGACTCTGTGCTGTAGTGCTCTATGATTCTACGACTCTGTGCTGTAGTGCTCTATGTCTCTGTGACTCTGTGCTGTAGTGCTCTATGTCTCTATGACTCTCTGCTGTACTGCTCTATGACTCTATGACTCTGTGCTGTAGTGCTCTCTGACTCTGTACTGTAGTGCTCTATGATCCTATCACTCTGTGCTGTAGTGTTCTGTGACTCTGTGCTGTAGTGCTCTATGACTCTATGAATCTGTGCTGTAGTGCTCTATCACTCTATGACACTGTGCTGTAGTGCTCTATGTCTCTATGACTCTGTGCTGTAGTGCTCTATGACTATGCTGTAGTGCTCTATGACTCTATGACTCTATGCTGTAGTGCTCTATGACTCCAAGACTGTGTGTAGTGCTCTATCACTCTATGACACTATGCTGTAGTGCTCTATGTCTCTATGACTCTGTACTGTAGTGCTCTATGACTATGCTGTAGTGCTCTATGACTCTCTGACTCTATGCTGTAGTGCTCTATGAATCCAAGACTGTGCTGTAGTGCTCTATGACTCTATGACTCTGTGCTGTTGTGCTCTATGATTCTATCACTCTCTGCTGTAGTGCTCTATGACTCTATGCTGTAGTGCTCTATGACTCTGTGCTGTAGTGCTCTATGACTCTACGAATCTGTGCCTTAGTGCTCTATGACTGTGCTGTAGTGCTCTATGACTCTATGACTCTGTGCTGTAGTGCTCTATGACGCTGTGCTATAATGCTCTATCACTCTATGATTCTGTGCTCCAGTGCTCTGTGAGACTATGACTCTGTGCTGTAGTGCTCTCTGACTCTGTGACTCTGTGACTCTGTGCTGTAGTGCTCTATGACTCTGTGCTGTAGTGCTTTATGACTCTATGACTCTCTGCTGTAGTGCTCTATGACTCAAAGACTGTGCTGTAGTGCTCTATGACTCTGTGACTCTGTGCTATTGTACTCTATGATTCTATTACTCTGTGCTGTAGTGCTCTATGACTCTATGACTCTGTGCTATAGTACTCTAAGATTCTATGACTCTGTGCTGTAGTGCTCTATGACTGTGATGTAGTGCTCTATGACTGTATGACTCTGTGCTGTAGTTCTCTCTGACTCTATACTGTAGTGCTCTATGACCCTATAAGTCTGTACAGCAGTGCTCTTTGACTCTGTGACTCCGTGCTGTAGTGCTCTGTGTCTCTTTGACTCTGTGCTGTAGTGCTCTATGATTCTATGACTCTGTGCTGTAGTGCTCTATGACTCTGTGCTGTAGTGTTCTGTGACTCTGTGCTGTAGTTCTCTATGACTCTATGACTCTGTGCTGTAATGCTCTATGACTCTATCACTCGGTGCTGTAGTGCTCTTTGGCTCTATGACTCTGTGCTGTAGTGCTCCCTGATTCTATGACTCTCTACCGTAGTGCTCTATGACTCTGTGCGATAGTGCTCTATGACTCTATGACTCTGTGCTGTAGTGCTCTATGATGCTATGACTGTTCTATAGTGCTCTATCACTCTATGACTCTGTGCTGTAGTGCTCTATAACTCTATGACTCTGTGCTCTAGTGCTCTATGACTCTGTGCTGTACTGCTCTATGACTCTGTGCTTTCGTGCTCTTTGACTCTGTGAATCTGTGCTGTAGTGCTCCATGTCTCTTTGACTCTGTGCTGTAGTGCTCTATGATTCTACGACTCTGTGCTGTAGTGCTCTATGACTCTGTGACTCTGTGCTGTAGTACTCTATGTCTCTATGACTCTCTGTTGTACTGCTCTATGACTCTATGACTCTGTGCTGTAGTGCTCTCTGACTCTGTACTGTAGTGCTCTATGATCCTATCACTCTGTGCTGTAGTGTTCTGTGACTCTGTGCTGTAGTGCTCTATGACTCTATGAATCTGTGCTGTAGTGCTCTATCACTCTATGACACTGTGCTGTAGTGCTCTATGTCTCTATGACTCCGTGCTGTAGTGCTCTATGTCTATGCTGTAGTGCTCTATGACTCTATGACTCTATGCTGTAGTGCTCTATGAATCCAAGACTGTGCTGTAGTGCTCTATGACTCTATGACTCTGTGCTGTTGTGCTCTATGATTCTATCACTCTCTGCTGTAGTGCTCTATGACTCTATGCTGTAGTGCTCTATGACTCTGTGCTGTAGTGCTCTATGACTCTACGAATCTGTGCCTTAGTGCTCTATGACTGTGCTGTAGTGCTCTATGACTCTATCACTCTGTGCTGTAGTGCTCTCTGACTCTGTGACTCTGTGACTCTGTGCTGTAGTGCTCTATGACTCTGTGCTGTAGTGCTTTATGACTCTATGACTCTCTGCTGTAGTGCTCTATGACTCTGTGCTTTAGTGGTCTTTGACTCTATGACTCTGTGCTGTAGTGCTCTATGTCTCTTTGACTCTGTGCTGTAGTGCTCTGTGACTCTATGACTGTGCTGTAGTGCTCTATGACTCTATCACTCGGTGCTGTAGTGCTCTTTGGCTCTATCACTCTGTGCTGTAGTGCTCCATGATTCTATGACTTTGTGCTGTAGTGTTCTATGATGCTATGACTGTGCTGTAGTGCTCTATAATTCTACGACTCTGTGCTGTAGTGCTCTATGACTCTATGACTCTGTGCTGTAGTGCTCTAAGACTCTGTGCTGTAGTGCTCTGTGACTCTATGACTCTGTGCTGTAGTGCTCTCTGACTCTGTGCTGTGGTGCTGTATGACTCTATGACTCTGTGTTGTAGTGCTCTATGACTCTGTGCTGTAGTGCTCTATGACTGTGCTGTAGTGCTCTCTGACTGTGCTTTAGTGCTCTATGACTCTGCGCTGTACTGCCTTATCGCTCTATGACGCTGTGCAATAGTACTCTATGTGCTGTAGTGCTCTGTGACTGTGCTGTAGTGCTCTATGACTCTGTGCTGTAGTGCTCTATGACTCTATGACTCTGTGCTGTAGTGCTCTATGACTCTATGACTCTGTGCTGTAGTGTTCTGTGACTCTGTGCTGTAGTGCTCTATGACTCTAATACTCTGTGCTGTAGTGCTCTATGACTCTGTGCTGTAGTGTTCTGTGACTCTGTGCTGTAGTGCTCTATGACTCTATGAATCTGTGCTGTAGTGCTCTATCACTCTATGACACTGTGCTGTAGTGCTCTATCTCTCTATGACTCTGTGCTGTAGTGCTCTATGACTATGCTGTAGTGCTCTATGACTCTATGACTCTATGCTGTAGTGCTCTATGACTCCAAAACTGTGTGCAGTGCTCTATCACTCTATGACACTGTGCTGTAATGCTCTATGTCTCTATGACTCTGTGCTGTAGTGCTCTATGACTATGCTGTAGTGCTCTATGACTCTATGACTCTCTGCTGTAGTACTCTATCACTCCAAGACTGTGCTGTAGTGCTCTATGACTCTGTGACTCTGTGCTATTGTACTCTATGATTCTATTACTCTGTGCTGTAGTGCTCTATGACTCTGTGCTGCAGTGCTCTATGACTCTATGACTCTGTGCTATAGTACTCTATGATTCTATTACTCTGTGCTGTAGTGCTCTATGACTGTGCTGTCGTGCTCTATGACTCTGTGCTGTATTGCTCTATGACTCTGTGCTGTAGTGTTCTGTGACTCTGTGCTGTAGTTCTCTATGACTCTATCCTGCAGTGCTCCATGATCCTATGACTCTGTACAGCAGTGCTCTTTGACTCTGTGACTCCGTGCTGTAGTGCTCTGTGTCTCTTTGACTCTGTGCTGTAGTGCTCTATGATTCTATGACTCTGTGCTGTAGTGCTCTATGACTCTGTGCTGTAGTGTTCTGTGACTCTGTGCTGTAGTTCTCTATGACTCTATGACTCTGTGCTGTAATGCTCTATGACTCTATCACTCGGTGCTGTAGTGCTCTTTGGCTCTATGACTCTGTGCTGTAGTGCTCCCTGATTCTATGACTCTCTGCCGTAGTGCTCTATGACTCTGTGCGATAGTGCTCTATGACTCTATGACTCTGTGCTGTAGTGCTCTATGATGCTATGACTGTTCTATAGTGCTCTATCACTCTATGACTGTGCTGTAGTGCTCTATAACTCTATGACTCTGTGCTGTAGTGCTCTATGACTCTGTGCTGTACTGCTCTATGACTCTGTGCTTTCGTGCTCTTTGACTCTGTGACTCTGTGCTGTAGTGCTCCATGTCTCCTTGACTCTGTGCTGTAGTGCTCTATGATTCTACGACTCTGTGCTGTAGTGCTCTATGTCTCTGTGACTCTGTGCTGTTGTGCTCTATGTCTCTATGACTCTCTGCTGTACTGCTCTATGACTCTATGACTCTGTGCTGTAGTGCTCTCTGACTCTGTACTGTAGTGCTCTATGATCCTATCTCTCTGTGCTGTAGTGTTCTGTGACTCTGTGCTGTAGTGCTCTATGACTCTATGAATCTGTGCTGTAGTGCTCTATCACTCTATGACACTGTGCTGTAGTGCTCTATGTCTCTATGACTCTGTGCTGTAGTGCTCTATGACTATGCTGTAGTGCTCTATGACTCTATGACTCTATGCTGTAGTGCTCTTTGACTCCAAGACTGTGTGTAGTGCTCTATCACTCTATGACACTATGCTGTAGTGCTCTATGTCTCTATGACTCTGTACTGTAGTGCTCTATGACTATGCTGTAGTGCTCTATGACTCTCTGACTCTATGCTGTAGTGATCTATGAATCCAAGACTGTGCTGTAGTGCTCTATGACTCTATGACTCTGTACTGTTGTGCTCTATGATTCTATCACTCTCTGCTGTAGTGCTCTATGACTCTATGCTGTAGTGCTCTATGACTCTGTGCTGTAGTGCTCTATGACTCTACGAATCTGTGCCTTAGTGCTCTATGACTGTGCTGTAGTGCTCTATGACTCTATGACTCTGTGCTGTAGTGCTCTATGACGCTGTGCTGTAATGCTCTATCACTCTATGACTCTGTGCTCCAGTGCTCTGTGAGACTATGACTCTGTGCTGTAGTGCTCTCTGACTCTGTGACTCTGTGACTCTGTGCTGTAGTGCTCTATGGCTCTGTGCTGTAGTGCTTTATGACTCTATGACTCTCTGCTGTAGTGCTCTGTGACTCAAAGACTGTGCTGTAGTGCTCTATGACTCTGTGACTCTGTGCTATTGTACTCTATGATTCTATTACTCTGTGCTGTAGTGCTCTATGACTCTATGACTCTGTGCTATAGTACTCTAAGATTCTATGACTCTGTGCTGTAGTGCTCTATGACTGTGATGTAGTGCTCTATGACTGTATGACTCTGTGCTGTAGTTCTCTCTGACTCTATACTGTAGTGCTCTATGACCCTATAACTCTGTACAGCAGTGCTCTTTGACTCTGTGACTCCGTGCTGTAGTGCTCTGTGTCTCTTTGACTCTGTGCTGTAGTGCTCTATGATTCTATGACTCTGTGCTGTAGTGCTCTATGACTCTGTGCTGTAGTGTTCTGTGACTCTGTGCTGTAGTTCTCTATGACTCTATGACTCTGTGCTGTAATGCTCTATGACTCTATCACTCGGTGCTGTAGTGCTCTTTGGGTCTATGACTCTGTGCTGTAGTGCTCCCTGATTCTATGACTCTCTACCGTAGTGTTCTGTGACTCTGTGCTGTAGTGCTCTATGACTCTATGAATCTGTGCTGTAGTGCTCTATCACTCTATGACACTGTGCTGTAGTGTTCTATCTCTCTATGACTCTGTGCTGTAGTGCTCTATGACTATGCTGTAGTGCTCTATGACTCTATGACTCTATGCTGTAGTGCTCTATGACTCCAAAACTGTGTGCAGTGCTCTATCACTCTATGACACTGTGCTGTAATGCTCTATGTCTCTATGACTCTGTGCTGTAGTGCTCTTTGGCTCTATGACTCTGTGCTGTAGTGCTCCCTGATTCTATGACTCTCTGCCGTAGTGCTCTATGACTCTGTGCGATAGTGCTCTATGACTCTATGACTCTGTGCTGTAGTGCTCTATGATGCTATGACTGTTCTATAGTGCTCTATCACTCTATGACTGTGCTGTAGTGCTCTATAACTCTATGACTCTGTGCTGTAGTGCTCTATGACTCTGTGCTGTACTGCTCTATGACTCTGTGCTTTCGTGCTCTTTGACTCTGTGACTCTGTGCTGTAGTGCTCCATGTCTCCTTGACTCTGTGCTGTAGTGCTCTATGATTCTACGACTCTGTGCTGTAGTGCTCTATGTCTCTGTGACTCTGTGCTGTAGTGCTCTATGTCTCTATGACTCTCTGCTGTACTGCTCTATGACTCTATGACTCTGTGCTGTAGTGCTCTCTGACTCTGTACTGTAGTGCTCTATGATCCTATCACTCTGTGCTGTAGTGTTCTGTGACTCTGTGCTGTAGTGCTCTATGACTCTATGAATCTGTGCTGTAGTGCTCTATCACTCTATGACACTGTGCTGTAGTGCTCTATGTCTCTATGACTCTGTGCTGTAGTGCTCTATGACTATGCTGTAGTGCTCTATGACTCTATGACTCTATGCTGTAGTGCTCTTTGACTCCAAGACTGTGTGTAGTGCTCTATCACTCTATGACACTATGCTGTAGTGCTCTATGTCTCTATGACTCTGTACTGTAGTGCTCTATGACTATGCTGTAGTGCTCTATGACTCTCTGACTCTATGCTGTAGTGATCTATGAATCCAAGACTGTGCTGTAGTGCTCTATGACTCTATGACTCTGTACTGTTGTGCTCTATGATTCTATCACTCTCTGCTGTAGTGCTCTATGACTCTATGCTGTAGTGCTCTATGACTCTGTGCTGTAGTGCTCTATGACTCTACGAATCTGTGCCTTAGTGCTCTATGACTGTGCTGTAGTGCTCTATGACTCTATGACTCTGTGCTGTAGTGCTCTATGACGCTGTGCTGTAATGCTCTATCACTCTATGACTCTGTGCTCCAGTGCTCTGTGAGACTATGACTCTGTGCTGTAGTGCTCTCTGACTCTGTGACTCTGTGACTCTGTGCTGTAGTGCTCTATGACTCTGTGCTGTAGTGCTTTATGACTCTATGACTCTCTGCTGTAGTGCTCTGTGACTCAAAGACTGTGCTGTAGTGCTCTATGACTCTGTGACTCTGTGCTATTGTACTCTATGATTCTATTACTCTGTGCTGTAGTGCTCTATGACTCTATGACTCTGTGCTATAGTACTCTAAGATTCTATGACTCTGTGCTGTAGTGCTCTATGACTGTGATGTAGTGCTCTATGACTGTATGACTCTGTGCTGTAGTTCTCTCTGACTCTATACTGTAGTGCTCTATGACCCTATAACTCTGTACAGCAGTGCTCTTTGACTCTGTGACTCCGTGCTGTAGTGCTCTGTGTCTCTTTGACTCTGTGCTGTAGTGCTCTATGATTCTATGACTCTGTGCTGTAGTGCTCTATGACTCTGTGCTGTAGTGTTCTGTGACTCTGTGCTGTAGTTCTCTCTGACTCTATGACTCTGTGCTGTAATGCTCTATGACTCTATCACTCGGTGCTGTAGTGCTCTTTGGCTCTATGACTCTGTGCTGTAGTGCTCCCTGATTCTATGACTCTCTACCGTTGTGCTCTATGACTCTGTGCGATAGTGCTCTATGACTCTATGACTCTGTGCTGTAGTGCTCTATGATGCTATGACTGTTCTATAGTGCTCTATCACTCTATGACTCTGTGCTGTAGTGCTCTATAACTCTATGACTCTGTGCTGTAGTGCTCTATGACTCTGTGCTGTACTGCTCTATGACTCTGTGCTTTCGTGCTCTTTGACTCTGTGACTCTGTGCTGTAGTGCTCCATGTCTCTTTGACTCTGTGCTGTAGTGCTCTATGATTCTACGACTCTGTGCTGTAGTGCTCTATGTCTCTGTGACTCTGTGCTGTAGTGCTCTCTGACTCTGTACTGTAGTGCTCTATGATCCTATCACTCTGTGCTGTAGTGTTCTGTGACTCTGTGCTGTAGTGCTCTATGACTCTATGAATCTGTGCTGTAGTGCTCTATCACTCTATGACACTGTGCTGTAGTGCTCTATGTCTCTATGACTCCGTGCTGTAGTGCTCTATGACTATGCTGTAGTGCTCTATGACTCTATGACTCTATGCTGTAGTGCTCTATGAATCCAAGACTGTGCTGTAGTGCTCTATGACTCTATGACTCTGTGCTGTTGTGCTCTATGATTCTATCACTCTCTGCTGTAGTGCTCTATGACTCTATGCTGTAGTGCTCTATGACTCTGTGCTGTAGTGCTCTATGACTCTATGACTCTGTGCTGTAGTGCTCTCTGACTCTGTACTGTAGTGCTCTATGATCCTATCACTCTGTGCTGTAGTGTTCTGTGACTCTGTGCTGTAGTGCTCTATGACTCTATGAATCTGTGCTGTAGTGCTCTATCACTCTATGACACTGTGCTGTAGTGCTCTATGTCTCTATGACTCCGTGCTGTAGTGCTCTATGACTATGCTGTAGTGCTCTATGACTCTATGACTCTATGCTGTAGTGCTCTATGAATCCAAGACTGTGCTGTAGTGCTCTATGACTCTATGACTCTGTGCTGTTGTGCTCTATGATTCTATCACTCTCTGCTGTAGTGCTCTATGACTCTATGCTGTAGTGCTCTATGACTCTGTGCTGTAGTGCTCTATGACTCTACGAATCTGTGCCTTAGTGCTCTATGACTGTGCTGTAGTGCTCTATGACTCTATCACTCTGTGCTGTAGTGCTCTATGACGCTGTGCTGTAATGCTCTATCACTCTATGACTCTGTGCTCCAGTGCTCTGTGAGACTATGACTCTGTGCTGTAGTGCTCTCTGACTCTGTGACTCTGTGACTCTGTGCTGTAGTGCTCTATGACTCTGTGCTGTAGTGCTTTATGACTCTATGACTCTCTGCTGTAGTGCTCTATGACTCTGTGCTTTAGTGGTCTTTGACTCTATGACTCTGTGCTGTAGTGCTCTATGTCTCTTTGACTCTGTGCTGTAGTGCTCTGTGACTCTATGACTGTGCTGTAGTGCTCAATGACTCTATCACTCGGTGCTGTAGTGCTCTTTGGCTCTATCACTCTGTGCTGTAGTGCTCCATGATTCTATGACTTTGTGCTGTAGTGTTCTATGATGCTATGACTGTGCTGTAGTGCTCTATGATTCTACGACTCTGTGCTGTAGTGCTCTATGACTCTATGACTCTGTGCTGTAGTGCTCTAAGACTCTGTGCTGTAGTGCTCTGTGACTCTATGACTCTGTGCTGTAGTGCTCTCTGACTCTGTGCTGTGGTGCTCTATGACTCTATAACCCTGTGCTGTAGTGCTCTGTGAGTCTGTGCTGTAGTGCTGTATGACTCTATGACTCTGTGTTGTAGTGCTCTATGACTCTGTGCTGTAGTGCTCTATGACTGTGCTGTAGTGCTCTCTGACTGTGCTTTAGTGCTCTATGACTCTGCGCTGTACTGCCTTATCGCTCTATGACGCTGTGCTATAGTACTCTATGTGCTGTAGTGCTCTGTGACTGTGCTGTAGTGCTCTATGCCTCTGTGCTGTAGTGCTCTATGACTCTATGCCTCTGTGCTGTAGTGCTCTATGACTCTATGACTCTGTGCTGTAGTGTTCTGTGACTCTGTGCTGTAGTACTCTATGACTCTAATACTCTGTGCTGTAGTGCTCTATGACTCTGTGCTGTAGTGTTCTGTGACTCTGTGCTGTAGTGCTCTATGACTCTATGAATCTGTGCTGTAGTGCTCTATCACTCTATGACACTGTGCTGTAGTGCTCTATCTCTCTATGACTCTGTGCTGTAGTGCTCTATGACTATGCTGTAGTGCTCTATGTCTCTATGACTCTATGCTGTAGTGCTCTATGATTCCAAAACTGTGTGCAGTGCTCTATCACTCTATGACACTGTGCTGTAATGCTCTATGTCTCTATGACTCTGTGCTGTAGTGCTCTATGACTATGCTGTAGTGCTCTATGACTCTATGACTCTCTGCTGTAGTGCTCTATCACTCCAAGACTGTGCTGTAGTGCTCTATGACTCTGTGACTCTGTGCTATTGTACTCTATGATTCTATTACTCTGTGCTGTAGTGCTCTATGACTCTGTGCTGCAGTGCTCTATGACTCTATGACTCTGTGCTATAGTACTCTATGATTCTATGACTCTGTGCTGTAGTGCTCTATGACTGTGCTGTCGTGCTCTATGACTCTGTGCTGTATTGCTCTATGACTGTGATGTAGTGCTCTATGACTGTATGACTCTGTGCTGTAGTTCTCTCTGACTCTATACTGTAGTGCTCTATGATCCTATGACTCTGTACAGCAGTGCTCTTTGACTCTGTGACTCCGTGCTGTAGTGCTCTGTGTCTCTTTGACTCTGTGCTGTAGTGCTCTATGACTCTGTGCTGTAGTGTTCTGTGACTCTGTGCTGTAGTTCTCTATGACTCTATGACTCTGTGCTGTAATGCTCTATGACTCTATCACTCGGTGCTGTAGTGCTCTTTGGCTCTATGACTCTGTGCTGTAGTGCTCCCTGATTCTATGACTCTCTGCCGTAGTGCTCTATGACTCTGTGCGATAGTGCTCTATGACTCTATGACTCTGTGCTGTAGTGCTCTATGATGCTATGACTGTTCTATAGTGCTCTATCACTCTATGACTCTGTGCTGTAGTGCTCTATGACTCTATGACTCTGTGCTATAGTACTCTATGATTCTATGACTCTGTGCTGTAGTGCTCTATGACTGTGCTGTCGTGCTCTATGACTCTGTGCTGTATTGCTCTATGACTGTGATGTAGTGCTCTATGACTGTATGACTCTGTGCTGTAGTTCTCTCTGACTCTATACTGTAGTGCTCTATGATCCTATGACTCTGTACAGCAGTGCTCTTTGACTCTGTGACTCCGTGCTGTAGTGCTCTGTGTCTCTTTGACTCTGTGCTGTAGTGCTCTATGACTCTGTGCTGTAGTGTTCTGTGACTCTGTGCTGTAGTTCTCTATGACTCTATGACTCTGTGCTGTAATGCTCTATGACTCTATCACTCGGTGCTGTAGTGCTCTTTGGCTCTATGACTCTGTGCTGTAGTGCTCCCTGATTCTATGACTCTCTGCCGTAGTGCTCTATGACTCTGTGCGATAGTGCTCTATGACTCTATGACTCTGTGCTGTAGTGCTCTATGATGCTATGACTGTTCTATAGTGCTCTATCACTCTATGACTCTGTGCTGTAGTGCTCTATAACTCTATGACCCTGTGCTGTAGTGCTCTATGACTCTGTGCTGTACTGCTCTATGACTCTGTGCTTTCGTGCTCTTTGACTCTGTGACTCTGTGCTGTAGTGCTCCATGTCTCTTTGACTCTGTGCTGTAGTGCTCTATGATTCTACGACTCTGTGCTGTAGTGCGCTATGTCTCTGTGACTCTGTGCTGTAGTGCTCTATGTCTCTATGACTCTCTGCTGTACTGCTCTATGACTCTATGACTCTGTGCTGTAGTGCTCTCTGACTCTGTACTGTAGTGCTCTATGATCCTATCACTCTGTGCTGTAGTGTTCTGTGACTCTGTGCTGTAGTGCTCTATGACTCTATGAATCTGTGCTGTAGTGCTCTATCACTCTATGACACTGTGCTGTAGTGTTCTATCTCTCTATGACTCTGTGCTGTAGTGCTCTATGACTATGCTGTAGTGCTCTATGACTCTATGACTCTATGCTGTAGTGCTCTATGACTCCAAAACTGTGTGCAGTGCTCTATCACTCTATGACACTGTGCTGTAATGCTCTATGTCTCTATGACTCTGTGCTGTAGTGTTCTGTGACTCTGTGCTGTAGTTCTCTATGACTCTATGACTCTGTGCTGTAATGCTCTATGACTCTATCACTCGGTGCTGTAGTGCTCTTTGGCTCTATGACTCTGTGCTGTAGTGCTCCCTGATTCTATGACTCTCTGCCGTAGTGCTCTATGACTCTGTGCGATAGTGCTCTATGACTCTATGACTCTGTGCTGTAGTGCTCTATGATGCTATGACTGTTCTATAGTGCTCTATCACTCTATGACTGTGCTGTAGTGCTCTATAACTCTATGACTCTGTGCTGTAGTGCTCTATGACTCTGTGCTGTACTGCTCTATGACTCTGTGCTTTCGTGCTCTTTGACTCTGTGACTCTGTGCTGTAGTGCTCCATGTCTCCTTGACTCTGTGCTGTAGTGCTCTATGATTCTACGACTCTGTGCTGTAGTGCTCTATGTCTCTGTGACTCTGTGCTGTAGTGCTCTATGTCTCTATGACTCTCTGCTGTACTGCTCTATGACTCTATGACTCTGTGCTGTAGTGCTCTCTGACTCTGTACTGTAGTGCTCTATGATCCTATCACTCTGTGCTGTAGTGTTCTGTGACTCTGTGCTGTAGTGCTCTATGACTCTATGAATCTGTGCTGTAGTGCTCTATCACTCTATGACACTGTGCTGTAGTGCTCTATGTCTCTATGACTCTGTGCTGTAGTGCTCTATGACTATGCTGTAGTGCTCTATGACTCTATGACTCTATGCTGTAGTGCTCTTTGACTCCAAGACTGTGTGTAGTGCTCTATCACTCTATGACACTATGCTGTAGTGCTCTATGTCTCTATGACTCTGTACTGTAGTGCTCTATGACTATGCTGTAGTGCTCTATGACTCTCTGACTCTATGCTGTAGTGATCTATGAATCCAAGACTGTGCTGTAGTGCTCTATGACTCTATGACTCTGTACTGTTGTGCTCTATGATTCTATCACTCTCTGCTGTAGTGCTCTATGACTCTATGCTGTAGTGCTCTATGACTCTGTGCTGTAGTGCTCTATGACTCTACGAATCTGTGCCTTAGTGCTCTATGACTGTGCTGTAGTGCTCTATGACTCTATGACTCTGTGCTGTAGTGCTCTATGACGCTGTGCTGTAATGCTCTATCACTCTATGACTCTGTGCTCCAGTGCTCTGTGAGACTATGACTCTGTGCTGTAGTGCTCTATGACTCTGTGCTGTAGTGCTTTATGACTCTATGACTCTCTGCTGTAGTGCTCTGTGACTCAAAGACTGTGCTGTAGTGCTCTATGACTCTGTGACTCTGTGCTATTGTACTCTATGATTCTATTACTCTGTGCTGTAGTGCTCTATGACTCTATGACTCTGTGCTATAGTACTCTAAGATTCTATGACTCTGTGCTGTAGTGCTCTATGACTGTGATGTAGTGCTCTATGACTGTATGACTCTGTGCTGTAGTTCTCTCTGACTCTATACTGTAGTGCTCTATGACCCTATAACTCTGTACAGCAGTGCTCTTTGACTCTGTGACTCCGTGCTGTAGTGCTCTGTGTCCCTTTGACTCTGTGCTGTAGTGCTCTATGACTCTATGACTCTGTGCTGTAGTGCTCTATGACGCTGTGCTGTAATGCTCTATCACTCTATGACTCTGTGCTCCAGTGCTCTGTGAGACTATGACTCTGTGCTGTAGTGCTCTCTGACTCTGTGACTCTGTGACTCTGTGCTGTAGTGCTCTATGACTCTGTGCTGTAGTGCTTTATGACTCTATGACTCTCTGCTGTAGTGCTCTGTGACTCAAAGACTGTGCTGTAGTGCTCTATGACTCTGTGACTCTGTGCTATTGTACTCTAAGATTCTATGACTCTGTGCTGTAGTGCTCTATGACTGTGATGTAGTGCTCTATGACTGTATGACTCTGTGCTGTAGTTCTCTCTGACTCTATACTGTAGTGCTCTATGACCCTATAACTCTGTACAGCAGTGCTCTTTGACTCTGTGACTCCGTGCTGTAGTGCTCTGTGTCTCTTTGACTCTGTGCTGTAGTGCTCTATGATTCTATGACTCTGTGCTGTAGTGCTCTATGACTCTGTGCTGTAGTGTTCTGTGACTCTGTGCTGTAGTTCTCTCTGACTCTATGACTCTGTGCTGTAATGCTCTATGACTCTATCACTCGGTGCTGTAGTGCTCTTTGGCTCTATGACTCTGTGCTGTAGTGCTCCCTGATTCTATGACTCTCTACCGTTGTGCTCTATGACTCTGTGCGATAGTGCTCTATGACTCTATGACTCTGTGCTGTAGTGCTCTATGATGCTATGACTGTTCTATAGTGCTCTATCACTCTATGACTCTGTGCTGTAGTGCTCTATAACTCTATGACTCTGTGCTGTAGTGCTCTATGACTCTGTGCTGTACTGCTCTATGACTCTGTGCTTTCGTGCTCTTTGACTCTGTGACTCTGTGCTGTAGTGCTCCATGTCTCTTTGACTCTGTGCTGTAGTGCTCTATGATTCTACGACTCTGTGCTGTAGTGCTCTATGTCTCTGTGACTCTGTGCTGTAGTGCTCTCTGACTCTGTACTGTAGTGCTCTATGATCCTATCACTCTGTGCTGTAGTGTTCTGTGACTCTGTGCTGTAGTGCTCTATGACTCTATGAATCTGTGCTGTAGTGCTCTATCACTCTATGACACTGTGCTGTAGTGCTCTATGTCTCTATGACTCCGTGCTGTAGTGCTCTATGACTATGCTGTAGTGCTCTATGACTCTATGACTCTATGCTGTAGTGCTCTATGAATCCAAGACTGTGCTGTAGTGCTCTATGACTCTATGACTCTGTGCTGTTGTGCTCTATGATTCTATCACTCTCTGCTGTAGTGCTCTATGACTCTATGCTGTAGTGCTCTATGACTCTGTGCTGTAGTGCTCTATGACTCTATGACTCTGTGCTGTAGTGCTCTCTGACTCTGTACTGTAGTGCTCTATGATCCTATCACTCTGTGCTGTAGTGTTCTGTGACTCTGTGCTGTAGTGCTCTATGACTCTATGAATCTGTGCTGTAGTGCTCTATCACTCTATGACACTGTGCTGTAGTGCTCTATGTCTCTATGACTCCGTGCTGTAGTGCTCTATGACTATGCTGTAGTGCTCTATGACTCTATGACTCTATGCTGTAGTGCTCTATGAATCCAAGACTGTGCTGTAGTGCTCTATGACTCTATGACTCTGTGCTGTTGTGCTCTATGATTCTATCACTCTCTGCTGTAGTGCTCTATGACTCTATGCTGTAGTGCTCTATGACTCTGTGCTGTAGTGCTCTATGACTCTACGAATCTGTGCCTTAGTGCTCTATGACTGTGCTGTAGTGCTCTATGACTCTATCACTCTGTGCTGTAGTGCTCTATGACGCTGTGCTGTAATGCTCTATCACTCTATGACTCTGTGCTCCAGTGCTCTGTGAGACTATGACTCTGTGCTGTAGTGCTCTCTGACTCTGTGACTCTGTGACTCTGTGCTGTAGTGCTCTATGACTCTGTGCTGTAGTGCTTTATGACTCTATGACTCTCTGCTGTAGTGCTCTATGACTCTGTGCTTTAGTGGTCTTTGACTCTATGACTCTGTGCTGTAGTGCTCTATGTCTCTTTGACTCTGTGCTGTAGTGCTCTGTGACTCTATGACTGTGCTGTAGTGCTCAATGACTCTATCACTCGGTGCTGTAGTGCTCTTTGGCTCTATCACTCTGTGCTGTAGTGCTCCATGATTCTATGACTTTGTGCTGTAGTGTTCTATGATGCTATGACTGTGCTGTAGTGCTCTATGATTCTACGACTCTGTGCTGTAGTGCTCTATGACTCTATGACTCTGTGCTGTAGTGCTCTAAGACTCTGTGCTGTAGTGCTCTGTGACTCTATGACTCTGTGCTGTAGTGCTCTCTGACTCTGTGCTGTGGTGCTCTATGACTCTATAACCCTGTGCTGTAGTGCTCTGTGAGTCTGTGCTGTAGTGCTGTATGACTCTATGACTCTGTGTTGTAGTGCTCTATGACTCTGTGCTGTAGTGCTCTATGACTGTGCTGTAGTGCTCTCTGACTGTGCTTTAGTGCTCTATGACTCTGCGCTGTACTGCCTTATCGCTCTATGACGCTGTGCTATAGTACTCTATGTGCTGTAGTGCTCTGTGACTGTGCTGTAGTGCTCTATGCCTCTGTGCTGTAGTGCTCTATGACTCTATGCCTCTGTGCTGTAGTGCTCTATGACTCTATGACTCTGTGCTGTAGTGTTCTGTGACTCTGTGCTGTAGTACTCTATGACTCTAATACTCTGTGCTGTAGTGCTCTATGACTCTGTGCTGTAGTGTTCTGTGACTCTGTGCTGTAGTGCTCTATGACTCTATGAATCTGTGCTGTAGTGCTCTATCACTCTATGACACTGTGCTGTAGTGCTCTATCTCTCTATGACTCTGTGCTGTAGTGCTCTATGACTATGCTGTAGTGCTCTATGTCTCTATGACTCTATGCTGTAGTGCTCTATGATTCCAAAACTGTGTGCAGTGCTCTATCACTCTATGACACTGTGCTGTAATGCTCTATGTCTCTATGACTCTGTGCTGTAGTGCTCTATGACTATGCTGTAGTGCTCTATGACTCTATGACTCTCTGCTGTAGTGCTCTATCACTCCAAGACTGTGCTGTAGTGCTCTATGACTCTGTGACTCTGTGCTATTGTACTCTATGATTCTATTACTCTGTGCTGTAGTGCTCTATGACTCTGTGCTGCAGTGCTCTATGACTCTATGACTCTGTGCTATAGTACTCTATGATTCTATGACTCTGTGCTGTAGTGCTCTATGACTGTGCTGTCGTGCTCTATGACTCTGTGCTGTATTGCTCTATGACTGTGATGTAGTGCTCTATGACTGTATGACTCTGTGCTGTAGTTCTCTCTGACTCTATACTGTAGTGCTCTATGATCCTATGACTCTGTACAGCAGTGCTCTTTGACTCTGTGACTCCGTGCTGTAGTGCTCTGTGTCTCTTTGACTCTGTGCTGTAGTGCTCTATGACTCTGTGCTGTAGTGTTCTGTGACTCTGTGCTGTAGTTCTCTATGACTCTATGACTCTGTGCTGTAATGCTCTATGACTCTATCACTCGGTGCTGTAGTGCTCTTTGGCTCTATGACTCTGTGCTGTAGTGCTCCCTGATTCTATGACTCTCTGCCGTAGTGCTCTATGACTCTGTGCGATAGTGCTCTATGACTCTATGACTCTGTGCTGTAGTGCTCTATGATGCTATGACTGTTCTATAGTGCTCTATCACTCTATGACTCTGTGCTGTAGTGCTCTATAACTCTATGACCCTGTGCTGTAGTGCTCTATGACTCTGTGCTGTACTGCTCTATGACTCTGTGCTTTCGTGCTCTTTGACTCTGTGACTCTGTGCTGTAGTGCTCCATGTCTCTTTGACTCTGTGCTGTAGTGCTCTATGATTCTACGACTCTGTGCTGTAGTGCGCTATGTCTCTGTGACTCTGTGCTGTAGTGCTCTATGTCTCTATGACTCTCTGCTGTACTGCTCTATGACTCTATGACTCTGTGCTGTAGTGCTCTCTGACTCTGTACTGTAGTGCTCTATGATCCTATCACTCTGTGCTGTAGTGTTCTGTGACTCTGTGCTGTAGTGCTCTATGACTCTATGAATCTGTGCTGTAGTGCTCTATCACTCTATGACACTGTGCTGTAGTGTTCTATCTCTCTATGACTCTGTGCTGTAGTGCTCTATGACTATGCTGTAGTGCTCTATGACTCTATGACTCTATGCTGTAGTGCTCTATGACTCCAAAACTGTGTGCAGTGCTCTATCACTCTATGACACTGTGCTGTAATGCTCTATGTCTCTATGACTCTGTGCTGTAGTGTTCTGTGACTCTGTGCTGTAGTTCTCTATGACTCTATGACTCTGTGCTGTAATGCTCTATGACTCTATCACTCGGTGCTGTAGTGCTCTTTGGCTCTATGACTCTGTGCTGTAGTGCTCCCTGATTCTATGACTCTCTGCCGTAGTGCTCTATGACTCTGTGCGATAGTGCTCTATGACTCTATGACTCTGTGCTGTAGTGCTCTATGATGCTATGACTGTTCTATAGTGCTCTATCACTCTATGACTGTGCTGTAGTGCTCTATAACTCTATGACTCTGTGCTGTAGTGCTCTATGACTCTGTGCTGTACTGCTCTATGACTCTGTGCTTTCGTGCTCTTTGACTCTGTGACTCTGTGCTGTAGTGCTCCATGTCTCCTTGACTCTGTGCTGTAGTGCTCTATGATTCTACGACTCTGTGCTGTAGTGCTCTATGTCTCTGTGACTCTGTGCTGTAGTGCTCTATGTCTCTATGACTCTCTGCTGTACTGCTCTATGACTCTATGACTCTGTGCTGTAGTGCTCTCTGACTCTGTACTGTAGTGCTCTATGATCCTATCACTCTGTGCTGTAGTGTTCTGTGACTCTGTGCTGTAGTGCTCTATGACTCTATGAATCTGTGCTGTAGTGCTCTATCACTCTATGACACTGTGCTGTAGTGCTCTATGTCTCTATGACTCTGTGCTGTAGTGCTCTATGACTATGCTGTAGTGCTCTATGACTCTATGACTCTATGCTGTAGTGCTCTTTGACTCCAAGACTGTGTGTAGTGCTCTATCACTCTATGACACTATGCTGTAGTGCTCTATGTCTCTATGACTCTGTACTGTAGTGCTCTATGACTATGCTGTAGTGCTCTATGACTCTCTGACTCTATGCTGTAGTGATCTATGAATCCAAGACTGTGCTGTAGTGCTCTATGACTCTATGACTCTGTACTGTTGTGCTCTATGATTCTATCACTCTCTGCTGTAGTGCTCTATGACTCTATGCTGTAGTGCTCTATGACTCTGTGCTGTAGTGCTCTATGACTCTACGAATCTGTGCCTTAGTGCTCTATGACTGTGCTGTAGTGCTCTATGACTCTATGACTCTGTGCTGTAGTGCTCTATGACGCTGTGCTGTAATGCTCTATCACTCTATGACTCTGTGCTCCAGTGCTCTGTGAGACTATGACTCTGTGCTGTAGTGCTCTATGACTCTGTGCTGTAGTGCTTTATGACTCTATGACTCTCTGCTGTAGTGCTCTGTGACTCAAAGACTGTGCTGTAGTGCTCTATGACTCTGTGACTCTGTGCTATTGTACTCTATGATTCTATTACTCTGTGCTGTAGTGCTCTATGACTCTATGACTCTGTGCTATAGTACTCTAAGATTCTATGACTCTGTGCTGTAGTGCTCTATGACTGTGATGTAGTGCTCTATGACTGTATGACTCTGTGCTGTAGTTCTCTCTGACTCTATACTGTAGTGCTCTATGACCCTATAACTCTGTACAGCAGTGCTCTTTGACTCTGTGACTCCGTGCTGTAGTGCTCTGTGTCCCTTTGACTCTGTGCTGTAGTGCTCTATGACTCTATGACTCTGTGCTGTAGTGCTCTATGACGCTGTGCTGTAATGCTCTATCACTCTATGACTCTGTGCTCCAGTGCTCTGTGAGACTATGACTCTGTGCTGTAGTGCTCTCTGACTCTGTGACTCTGTGACTCTGTGCTGTAGTGCTCTATGACTCTGTGCTGTAGTGCTTTATGACTCTATGACTCTCTGCTGTAGTGCTCTGTGACTCAAAGACTGTGCTGTAGTGCTCTATGACTCTGTGACTCTGTGCTATTGTACTCTATGATTCTATTACTCTGTGCTGTAGTGCTCTATGACTCTATGACTCTGTGCTATAGTACTCTAAGATTCTATGACTCTGTGCTGTAGTGCTCTATGACTGTGATGTAGTGCTCTATGACTGTATGACTCTGTGCTGTAGTTCTCTCTGACTCTATACTGTAGTGCTCTATGACCCTATAACTCTGTACAGCAGTGCTCTTTGACTCTGTGACTCCGTGCTGTAGTGCTCTGTGTCCCTTTGACTCTGTGCTGTAGTGCTCTATGATTCTATGACTCTGTGCTGTAGTGCTCTATGACTCTGTGCTGTAGTGTTCTGTGACTCTGTGCTGTAGTTCTCTATGACTCTATGACTCTGTGCTGTAATGCTCTATGACTCTATCACTCGGTGCTGTAGTGCTCTTTGGCTCTATGACTCTGTGCTGTAGTGCTCCCTGATTCTATGACTCTCTACCGTAGTGCTCTATGACTCTGTGCGATAGTGCTCTATGACTCTATGACTCTGTGCTGTAGTGCTCTATGATGCTATGACTGTTCTATAGTGCTCTATCACTCTATGACTCTGTGCTGTAGTGCTCTATAACTCTATGACTCTGTGCTGTAGTGCTCTATGACTCTGTGCTGTACTGCTCTATGACTCTGTGCTTTCGTGCTCTTTGACTCTGTGACTCTGTGCTGCAGTGCTCCATGTCTCTTTGACTCTGTGCTGTAGTGCTCTATGATTCTACGACTCTGTGCTGTAGTGCTCTATGTCTCTGTGACTCTGTGCTGTAGTGCTCTCTGACTCTGTACTGTAGTGCTCTATGATCCTATCACTCTGTGCTGTAGTGTTCTGTGACTCTGTGCTGTAGTGCTCTATGACTCTATGAATCTGTGCTGTAGTGCTCTATCACTCTATGACACTGTGCTGTAGTGCTCTATGTCTCTATGACTCCGTGCTGTAGTGCTCTATGACTATGCTGTAGTGCTCTATGACTCTATGACTCTATGCTGTAGTGCTCTATGAATCCAAGACTGTGCTGTAGTGCTCTATGACTCTATGACTCTGTGCTGTTGTGCTCTATGATTCTATCACTCTCTGCTGTAGTGCTCTATGACTCTATGCTGTAGTGCTCTATGACTCTGTGCTGTAGTGCTCTATGACTCTACGAATCTGTGCCTTAGTGCTCTATGACTGTGCTGTAGTGCTCTATGACTCTATCACTCTGTGCTGTAGTGCTCTATGACGCTGTGCTGTAATGCTCTATCACTCTATGACTCTGTGCTCCAGTGCTCTGTGAGACTATGACTCTGTGCTGTAGTGCTCTCTGACTCTGTGACTCTGTGACTCTGTGCTGTAGTGCTCTATGACTCTGTGCTGTAGTGCTTTATGACTCTATGACTCTCTGCTGTAGTGCTCTATGACTCTGTGCTTTAGTGGTCTTTGACTCTATGACTCTGTGCTGTAGTGCTCTATGTCTCTTTGACTCTGTGCTGTAGTGCTCTGTGACTCTATGACTGTGCTGTAGTGCTCTATGACTCTATCACTCGGTGCTGTAGTGCTCTTTGGCTCTATCACTCTGTGCTGTAGTGCTCCATGATTCTATGACTTTGTGCTGTAGTGTTCTATGATGCTATGACTGTGCTGTAGTGCTCTATGATTCTACGACTCTGTGCTGTAGTGCTCTATGACTCTATGACTCTGTGCTGTAGTGCTCTAAGACTCTGTGCTGTAGTGCTCTGTGACTCTATGACTCTGTGCTCTAGTGCTCTCTGACTCTGTGCTGTGGTACTCTATGACTCTATGACCCCTGTGCTGTAGTGCTCTGTGAGTCTGTGCTGTAGTGCTGTATGACTCTATGACTCTGTGTTGTAGTGCTCTATGACTCTGTGCTGTAGTGCTCTATGACTGTGCTGTAGTGCTCTCTGACTGTGCTTTAGTGCTCTATGACTCTGCGCTGTACTGCCTTATCGCTCTATGACGCTGTGCTATAGTACTCTATGTGCTGTAGTGCTCTGTGACTGTGCTGTAGTGCTCTATGACTCTGTGCTGTAGTGCTCTATGACTCTATGACTCTGTGCTGTAGTGCTCTATGACTCTATGACTCTGTGCTGTAATGCTCTATCACTCTATCACTCGGTGCGGTAGTGCTCTTTGGCTCTATGACTCTGTGCTGTAGTGCTCCATGATTCTATGACTCTGTGCCGTAGTGCTCTATGACTCTATGACACTGTGCTGTAGTGCTCTGTGACTTTGTGCTGTAGTGCTCTATGACTCGATGACTGTGCTGTAGTGCTCTATGTCTCTATGAGTCTGTGCTGTCGTGCTCTATGATTCTATGACTCTGTGCTGTAGTACTCTATGACTCTGTGCTATAGTACTCTATGATTCTATGACTCTGTTCTGTAGTGCTCTATGATTCTATGACTCTGTGCTGCAGTGCTCTACGACTCCAAGACTGTGCTGTAGTGCTCTATGACTCTGTGCTGTACTGCTCTATGATTCTACGACTCTGTGCTGTAGTGCTTTATGACTCTATGACTCTGTGCTCTAGTGCTCTATGATTCTATGACTCTGTGCTGTAGTGCTCTATGACTCTATGACTCTGTGCTGTAGTTCTCTATGATTCTATGACTCTGTGCTGTAGTGCTCTAGGACTCTATGACTCTTTGCTGTGGTGCTCTATGACTCTATCACTAGGTGCTGTAGTGCTCTTTGGCTCTATGACTCTGTGCTATAGTACTCTATGATTCTATGACTCTGTTCTGTAGTGCTCTATGATTCTATGACTCTGTGCTGCAGTGCTCTATGACTCCAAGACTGTGCTGTAGTGCTCTATGACTCTGTGCTGTAGTACTCTATGATTCTACGACTCTGTGCTGTAGTGCTTTATGACTCTATGACTCTGTGCTCTAGTGCTCTATGATTCTATGACTCTGTGCTGTAGTGCTCTATGACTCTGTGCTGTAGTGCTCTATGACTCTATGACTCTGTGCTGTAGTTCTCTATGATTCTATGACTCTGTGCTGTAGTGCTCTATGACTCTATGACTCTTTGCTGTGGTGCTCTATGACTCTATCACTAGGTGCTGTAGTGCTCTTTGGCTCTATGACTCTGTGCTATAGTACTCTATGATTCTATGACTCTGTTCTGTAGTGCTCTATGATTCTATGACTCTGTGCTGCAGTGCTCTATGACTCCAAGACTGTGCTGTAGTGCTCTATGACTCTGTGCTGTAGTGCTCTATGATTCTACGACTCTGTGCTGTAGTGCTTTATGACTCTATGACTCTGTGCTCTAGTGCTCTATGATTCTATGACTCTGTGCTGTAGTGCTCTATGACTCTGTGCTGTAGTGCTCTATGACTCTATGACTCTGTGCTGTAGTTCTCTATGATTCTATGACTCTGTGCTGTAGTGCTCTATGACTCTATGACTCTTTGCTGTGGTGCTCTATGACTCTATCACCTGGTGCTGTAGTGCTCTTTGGCTCTATGACTCTGTGCTGTAGTGCTCTATGACTCTGTGCTGTTGTGCTCTATGATTCTATGACTCTGTGCTGTAGTGCTCTATGACTCCAAGACTGTACTGTAATGCTCTATGACTCTGTGCTGTAATGCTCTATGACTCTATGACTCTGTGCTGTTGTGCTCTATGGCTCTATGACTCTGTGCTGTTGTGCTCTATGATTCTATCACTCTCTGCTGTAGTGCTCTATGACTCTGTTCTGTTGTGCTCTATGACTCTATGACTCTGTGCTGTAGTGCTCTATGACTCTGTGCTGTTGTGCTCTATGATTCTATGACTCTGTGCTGTAGTGCTCTATGACTCCAAGACTGTACTGTAATGCTCTATGACTCTGTGCTGTAGTGCTCTATGATTCTACGACCCCGTGCTTTAGTGCTTTATGACTCTATGACTCTGTGCTGTTGTGCTGTATGATTCTCTGACTCTGTGCTGTAGTGCTTTATGACTCCAAGACTGTGCTGTAGTGCTCTATGATTCTATGACTCTGTGCTGTGGTGCTTTATGACTCTATGACCCTGTGCTCTAGTGCTCTATGATTCTATGACTCTGTGCTGTAGTGCTCTATGACTCTATGACTCTGTGCTGTATTGCTCTATGACTCTGTGCTGTAGTTCTCTATGGCTCTATGACTCTGTGCTGTAGTGCTCTATGATTCTACGACCCCGTGCTTTAGTGCTTTATGACTCTATGACTCTGTGCTGTTGTGCTGTATGATTCTCTGACTCTGTGCTGTAGTGCTTTATGACTCCAAGACTGTGCTGTAGTGCTCTATGATTCTATGACTCTGTGCTGTGGTGCTTTATGATTCTATGACCCTGTGCTCTAGTGCTCTATGATTCTATGACTCTGTGCTGTAGTGCTCTATGACTCTATGACTCTGTGCTGTATTGCTCTATGACTCTGTGCTGTAGTTCTCTATGGCTCTATGACTCTGTGCTGTTGTGCTCTATGATTCTATCACTCTCTGCTGTAGTGCTCTATGACTCTATGCTTTAGTGCTCTATGACTCTGTGCTCGACTGCTCTATGATTCTATGACCCTGTGCTGTAGTGCTCTATGACTCTATGACTCTGTGCTGTAGTGCTCTATCACTCTATGACACTGTGCTGTAGTTCTCTATGACTCTATGACTCTATGCTGTAGTGCTCTATGACACCAAGACTGTGCTGTAGTGCTCTATGAATCTGTGACTCTGTGCTATTGTACTCTATGATTCTATTACTCTGTGCTGTAGTGCTCTATGTCTCTGTGCTGTAGTGCTCTATGACTCTATGACTCTGTGCTATATTACTCTATGATTCTATGACTCTGTGCTGTACTGCTCTATGATTCTATGACTCTGTGCTGTAGTGCTCTATGACTCTGTGCTGTATTGCTCTATGACTCTGTGCTGTAGTGCTCTATGGCTCTATGACTCCGTGCTGTAGTGCTCTATGACTCTATGCTGTAGTGCTCTATGACTGTGCTCTAGCGCTCTATGATTCTATAACTCTCTGCTGTAGTGCTCTATGACTCTGTGCTGTAGTGCTCTATGACTATGACTCTGTCCTGTAGTGCTCTATGACTCTGTGCTGTTGTGCTCTATGACTCTATGACTCTGTGCTGTAATGCTCTATGACTCTATGACTCTGTGCTGTAATGCTCTATGACTCTATGACTCTGTGCTGTTGTGCTCTATGGTTCTATGACTCTGTGCTGTTGTGCTCTATGACTCTATGCTGTAGTGCTCTATGACTGTGCTCTAGCGCTCTATGATTCTATAACTCTCTGCTGTAGTGCTCTATGACTCTGTGCTGTAGTGCTCTATGACTATGACTCTGTCCTGTAGTGCTCTATGACTCTGTGCTGTTGTGCTCTATGACTCTATGACTCTGTGCTGTAATGCTCTATGACTCTATGACTCTGTGCTGTTGTGCTCTATGGTTCTATGACTCTGTGCTGTTGTGCTCTATAATTCTATCACTCTCTGCTGTAGTGCTCTATGACTCTATGCTGTAGTGCTCTATGACTCTGTCCTGTAGTGCTCTATGACTCTACAACTCTGTGCCTTAGTGCTCTATGACTGTGCTGTAGTGCTCTATGACTCTATGACTCTGTGCTGTAGTGCTCTATGACGCTGTGCTGTAATGCTCTATCACTCTATGACTCTGTGCTCTGGTGCTCTGTGAGACTATGACTCTGTGCTGTAGTGCTCTCTGACTCTGTGACTCTGTGACTCTGTGCTGTACTGCTCTATGATTCTATGACTCTGTGCTGTAGTGCTCTATGACTCTGTGCTGTAGTGCTTTATGACTCTATGACTCTCTGCTGTAGTGCTCTATGACTCTGTGCTTTAGTGCTCTTTGACTCTATGACTCTGTGCTGTAGTGCTTTATGTCTCTTTGACTCTGTGCTGTAGTGCTCTATGACTCTATGCCTGTGCTGTAGTGCTCTATGACTCTGTGCTGTAGTGCTCTATGATTCTATGACTCTGTGCTGTAATGCTCTATGACTCTATGACTCTGTGCTCTAGTGCTCTATGATTCTATGACTCTGTGCTGTAGTGCTCTATGACTCTGTGCTGTAGTGCTCTATGACTCTATGACTCTGTGCTGTAGTTCTCTATGATTCTATGACTCTGTGCTGTAGTGCTCTATGACTCTATGACTCTTTGCTGTGGTGCTCTATGACTCTATCACTAGGTGCTGTAGTGCTCTTTGGCTCTATGACTCTGTGCTATAGTACTCTATGATTCTATGACTCTGTTCTGTAGTGCTCTATGATTCTATGACTCTGTGCTGCAGTGCTCTATGACTCCAAGACTGTGCTGTAGTGCTCTATGACTCTGTGCTGTAGTGCTCTATGATTCTACGACTCTGTGCTGTAGTGCTTTATGACTCTATGACTCTGTGCTCTAGTGCTCTATGATTCTATGACTCTGTGCTGTAGTGCTCTATGACTCTGTGCTGTAGTGCTCTATGACTCTATGACTCTGTGCTGTAGTTCTCTATGATTCTATGACTCTGTGCTGTAGTGCTCTATGACTCTATGACTCTTTGCTGTGGTGCTCTATGACTCTATCACCTGGTGCTGTAGTGCTCTTTGGCTCTATGACTCTGTGCTGTAGTGCTCCATGATTCTATGACTCTGTGCTGTAGTGCTCTATGACTCCAAGACTGTGCTGTAGTGCTCTATGAATCTGTGACTCTGTGCTATTGATCTCTATGATTCTATTACTCTGTGCTGTACTGCTCTATGACTCTGTGCTGTAGTGCTCTATGACTGTATGACTCTGTGCTATAGTACCCTATGATTCTATGACTCCGTGCTGTACTGCTCTATGATTCTACGACTCTGGGCTGTAGTGCTCTATGACTCTATGTCTCTGGGCTGTATTGCTCTATGACTCTGTGCTGTAGTGCTCTATGGCTCTATGACTCTGTGCTGTAGTGCTCTATGATTCTATGACTCTCTGCTGTAGTGCTCTATGACTCTATGCTGTAGTGCTCTATGACTCTGTGCTCTAGCTCTCTATGATTCTATAACTCTGTGCTGTAGTGCTCTATGACTCTGTGCTGTTGTGCTCTAGGACTCTATGACTCTGTGCTGTAGTGCTCTATGACTCTATGACTCTGTGCTGTAGTGCTCTATGACTCTATGACTCTGTGCTGTAATGCTCTATGACTCTATCACTCGGTGCGGTAGTGCTCTTTGGCTCTATGACTCTGTGCTGTAGTGCTCCATGATTCTATGACTCTGTGCCGTAGTGCTCTATGACTCTGTGCTGTAGTGCTCTGTGACTTTATGCTGTAGTGCTCTATGACTCTATGACTGTGCTGTAGTGCTCTATGACTCTATGACTCTGGGCTGTAGTGCTCGATGACTCTGTGCTGTATTTCTCTATGACTCTATGACTGTGCTGTAGTGCTCTATGACTCTATGACTCTTTGCTGTGGTGCTCTATGACTCTATGACTCTGTGCTGTAATGCTCTATGACTCTATCACTCGGTGCTGTAGTGCTCTTTGGCTCTATGACTCTGTGCTGTAGTGCTCCATGATTCTATGACTCTGTGCTGTAGTGCTCTATGACTCTATGACTGTGCTGTAGTGCTCTATGACTCTGTGCTGTAGTGCTCTATCACTCTATGACACTGTGCTGTAGTTCTCCATGTCTCTTTGACTCTGTGCTGTAGTGCTCTCTGACTAGATGACTCTCTGCTGTACTGCTCTGTGACTCTGTTGTGTAGTGCTCTATGACTTTATGACTCTGTGCTGTATTGCTCTATGACTCTGTGCTGTAGTGCTCTGTGACTCTGTGCTGTAGTGCTCTATGACTGTGCTGTAGTGCTCTATGACTGTATGACTCTGTGCTGTAGTGCTCTATGATGCTATGACTGTTCTATAGTGCTCTATCACTCTATGACTGTGCTGTAGTGCTCTATAACTCTATGACTCTGTGCTGTAGTGCTCTATGACTCTGTGCTGTACTGCTCTATGACTCTGTGCTTTCGTGCTCTTTGACTCTGTGACTCTGTGCTGTAGTGCTCCATGTCTCCTTGACTCTGTGCTGTAGTGCTCTATGATTCTACGACTCTGTGCTGTAGTGCTCTATGTCTCTGTGACTCTGTGCTGTAGTGCTCTATGTCTCTATGACTCTCTGCTGTACTGCTCTATGACTCTATGACTCTGTGCTGTAGTGCTCTCTGACTCTGTACTGTAGTGCTCTATGATCCTATCACTCTGTGCTGTAGTGTTCTGTGACTCTGTGCTGTAGTGCTCTATGACTCTATGAATCTGTGCTGTAGTGCTCTATGACTCTATGACTCTATGCTGTAGTGCTCTATGACTCCAAGACTGTGTGTAGTGCTCTATCACTCTATGACACTATGCTGTAGTGCTCTATGTCTCTATGACTCTGTACTGTAGTGCTCTATGACTATGCTGTAGTGCTCTATGACTCTCTGACACTATGCTGTAGTGCTCTATGTCTCTATGACTCTGTACTGTAGTGCTCTATGACTATGCTGTAGTGCTCTATGACTCTCTGACTCTATGCTGTAGTGCTCTATGAATCCAAGACTGTGCTGTAGTGCTCTATGACTCTATGACTCTGTGCTGTTGTGCTCTATGATTCTATCACTCTCTGCTGTAGTGCTCTATGACTCTATGCTGTAGTGCTCTATGACTCTGTGCTGTAGTGCTCTATGACTCTACGAATCTGTGCCTTAGTGCTCTATGACTGTGCTGTAGTGCTCTATGACTCTATCACTCTGTGCTGTAGTGCTCTATGACGCTGTGCTGTAATGCTCTATCACTCTATGACTCTGTGCTCCAGTGCTCTGTGAGACTATGACTCTGTGCTGTAGTGCTCTCTGACTCTGTGACTCTGTGACTCTGTGCTGTAGTGCTCTATGACTCAAAGACTGTGCTGTAGTGCTCTATGACTCTGTGACTCTGTGCTATTGTACTCTATGATTCTATTACTCTGTGCTGTAGTGCTCTATGACTCTATGACTCTGTGCTATAGTACTCTAAGATTCTATGACTCTGTGCTGTAATGCTCTATGACTGTGATGTAGTGCTCTATGACTGTATGACTCTGTGCTGTAGTTCTCTCTGACTCTATACTGTAGTGCTCTATGACCCTATAACTCTGTACAGCAGTGCTCTTTGACTCTGTGACTCCGTGCTGTAGTGCTCTGTGTCTCTTTGACTCTGTGCTGTAGTGCTCTATGATTCTATGACTCTGTGCTGTAGTGCTCTATGACTCTGTGCTGTAGTGTTCTGTGACTCTGTGCTGTAGTTCTCTATGACTCTATGACTCTGTGCTGTAATGCTCTATGACTCTATCACTCGGTGCTGTAGTGCTCTTTGGCTCTATGACTCTGTGCTGTAGTGCTCCCTGATTCTATGACTCTCTACCGTAGTGCTCTATGACTCTGTGCGATAGTGCTCTATGACTCTATGACTCTGTGCTGTAGTGCTCTATGATGCTATGACTGTTCTATAGTGCTCTATCACTCTATGACTCTGTGCTGTAGTGCTCTATAACTCTATGACTCTGTGCTGTAGTGCTCTATGACTCTGTGCTGTACTGCTCTATGACTCTGTGCTTTCGTGCTCTTTGACTCTGTGACTCTGTGCTGTAGTGCTCCATGTCTCTTTGACTCTGTGCTGTAGTGCTCTATGATTCTACGACTCTGTGCTGTAGTGCTCTATGTCTCTGTGACTCTGTGCTGTAGTGCTCTCTGACTCTGTACTGTAGTGCTCTATGATCCTATCACTCTGTGCTGTAGTGTTCTGTGACTCTGTGCTGTAGTGCTCTATGACTCTATGAATCTGTGCTGTAGTGCTCTATCACTCTATGACACTGTGCTGTAGTGCTCTATGTCTCTATGACTCCGTGCTGTAGTGCTCTATGACTATGCTGTAGTGCTCTATGACTCTATGACTCTATGCTGTAGTGCTCTATGAATCCAAGACTGTGCTGTAGTGCTCTATGACTCTATGACTCTGTGCTGTTGTGCTCTATGATTCTATCACTCTCTGCTGTAGTGCTCTATGACTCTATGCTGTAGTGCTCTATGACTCTGTGCTGTAGTGCTCTATGACTCTACGAATCTGTGCCTTAGTGCTCTATGACTGTGCTGTAGTGCTCTATGACTCTATCACTCTGTGCTGTAGTGCTCTATGACGCTGTGCTGTAATGCTCTATCACTCTATGACTCTGTGCTCCAGTGCTCTGTGAGACTATGACTCTGTGCTGTAGTGCTCTCTGACTCTGTGACTCTGTGACTCTGTGCTGTAGTGCTCTATGACTCTGTGCTGTAGTGCTTTATGACTCTATGACTCTCTGCTGTAGTGCTCTATGACTCTGTGCTTTAGTGGTCTTTGACTCTATGACTCTGTGCTGTAGTGCTCTATGTCTCTTTGACTCTGTGCTGTAGTGCTCTGTGACTCTATGACTGTGCTGTAGTGCTCTATGACTCTATCACTCGGTGCTGTAGTGCTCTTTGGCTCTATCACTCTGTGCTGTAGTGCTCCATGATTCTATGACTTTGTGCTGTAGTGTTCTATGATGCTATGACTGTGCTGTAGTGCTCTATGATTCTACGACTCTGTGCTGTAGTGCTCTATGACTCTATGACTCTGTGCTGTAGTGCTCTAAGACTCTGTGCTGTAGTGCTCTGTGACTCTATGACTCTGTGCTCTAGTGCTCTCTGACTCTGTGCTGTGGTGCTCTATGACTCTATGACCCTGTGCTGTAGTGCTCTGTGAGTCTGTGCTGTAGTGCTGTATGACTCTATGACTCTGTGTTGTAGTGCTCTATGACTCTGTGCTGTAGTGCTCTATGACTGTGCTGTAGTGCTCTCTGACTGTGCTTTAGTGCTCTATGACTCTGCGCTGTACTGCCTTATCGCTCTATGACGCTGTGCTATAGTACTCTATGTGCTGTAGTGCTCTGTGACTGTGCTGTAGTACTCTATGACTCTGTGCTGTAGTGCTCTATGACTCTATGACTCTGTGCTGTAGTGCTCTATGACTCTATGACTCTGTGCTGTAATGCTCTATCACTCTATCACTCGGTGCGGTAGTGCTCTTTGGCTCTATGACTCTGTGCTGTAGTGCTCCATGATTCTATGACTCTGTGCCGTAGTGCTCTATGACTCTATGACACTGTGCTGTAGTGCTCTGTGACTTTGTGCTGTAGTGCTCTATGACTCGATGACTGTGCTGTAGTGCTCTATGTCTCTATGAGTCTGTGCTGTCGTGCTCTATGATTCTATGACTCTGTGCTGTAGTACTCTATGACTCTGTGCTATAGTACTCTATGATTCTATGACTCTGTTCTGTAGTGCTCTATGATTCTATGACTCTGTGCTGCAGTGCTCTACGACTCCAAGACTGTGCTGTAGTGCTCTATGACTCTGTGCTGTACTGCTCTATGATTCTACGACTCTGTGCTGTAGTGCTTTATGACTCTATGACTCTGTGCTCTAGTGCTCTATGATTCTATGACTCTGTGCTGTAGTGCTCTATGACTCTATGACTCTGTGCTGTAGTTCTCTATGATTCTATGACTCTGTGCTGTAGTGCTCTAGGACTCTATGACTCTTTGCTGTGGTGCTCTATGACTCTATCACTAGGTGCTGTAGTGCTCTTTGGCTCTATGACTCTGTGCTATAGTACTCTATGATTCTATGACTCTGTTCTGTAGTGCTCTATGAGTCTATGACTCTGTGCTGCAGTGCTCTATGACTCCAAGACTGTGCTGTAGTGCTCTATGACTCTGTGCTGTAGTACTCTATGATTCTACGACTCTGTGCTGTAGTGCTTTATGACTCTATGACTCTGTGCTCTAGTGCTCTATGATTCTATGACTCTGTGCTGTAGTGCTCTATGACTCTGTGCTGTAGTGCTCTATGACTCTATGACTCTGTGCTGTAGTTCTCTATGATTCTATGACTCTGTGCTGTAGTGCTCTATGACTCTATGACTCTTTGCTGTGGTGCTCTATGACTCTATCACTAGGTGCTGTAGTGCTCTTTGGCTCTATGACTCTGTGCTATAGTACTCTATGATTCTATGACTCTGTTCTGTAGTGCTCTATGATTCTATGACTCTGTGCTGCAGTGCTCTATGACTCCAAGACTGTGCTGTAGTGCTCTATGACTCTGTGCTGTAGTGCTCTATGATTCTACGACTCTGTGCTGTAGTGCTTTATGACTCTATGACTCTGTGCTCTAGTGCTCTATGATTCTATGACTCTGTGCTGTAGTGCTCTATGACTCTGTGCTGTTGTGCTCTAGGACTCTATGACTCTGTGCTGTAGTGCTCTATGATTCTATGACTCTCTGCTGTAGTGCTCTATGACTCTATGCTGTAGTGCTCTATGACTCTGTGCTCTAGCTCTCTATGATTCTATAACTCTGTGCTGTAGTGCTCTATGACTCTGTGCTGTTGTGCTCTAGGACTCTATGACTCTGTGCTGTAATACTCTATGACTCTATGACTCTGTGCTGTTGTACTCTATGGCTCTATGACTCTGTGCTGTTGTGCTCTATGATTCTATCACTCTCTGCTGTAGTGCTCTATGACTCTGTTCTGTAGTGCTCTATGACTCTATGACTCTGTGCTGTAGTGCTCTATGACTCTGTGCTGTTGTGCTCTATGATTCTATGACTCTGTGCTGTAGTGCTCTATGACTCCAAGACTGTACTGTAATGCTCTATGACTCTGTGCTGTAATGCTCTATGACTCTATGACTCTGTGCTGTTGTGCTCTATGGCTCTATGACTCTGTGCTGTTGTGCTCTATGATTCTATCACTCTCTGCTGTAGTGCTCTATGACTCTGTTCTGTTGTGCTCTATGACTCTATGACTCTGTGCTGTAGTGCTCTATGACTCTGTGCTGTTGTGCTCTATGATTCTATGACTCTGTGCTGTAGTGCTCTATGACTCCAAGACTGTACTGTAATGCTCTATGACTCTGTGCTGTAGTGCTCTATGATTCTACGACCCCGTGCTTTAGTGCTTTATGACTCTATGACTCTGTGCTGTTGTGCTGTATGATTCTCTGACTCTGTGCTGTAGTGCTTTATGACTCCAAGACTGTGCTGTAGTGCTCTATGATTCTATGACTCTGTGCTGTGGTGCTTTATGACTCTATGACCCTGTGCTCTAGTGCTCTATGATTCTATGACTCTGTGCTGTAGTGCTCTATGACTCTATGACTCTGTGCTGTATTGCTCTATGACTCTGTGCTGTAGTTCTCTATGGCTCTATGACTCTGTGCTGTAGTGCTCTATGATTCTACGACCCCGTGCTTTAGTGCTTTATGACTCTATGACTCTGTGCTGTTGTGCTGTATGATTCTCTGACTCTGTGCTGTAGTGCTTTATGACTCCAAGACTGTGCTGTAGTGCTCTATGATTCTATGACTCTGTGCTGTAGTGCTCTATGACTCTATGACTCTGTGCTGTATTGCTCTATGACTCTGTGCTGTAGTTCTCTATGGCTCTATGACTCTGTGCTGTTGTGCTCTATGATTCTATCACTCTCTGCTGTAGTGCTCTATGACTCTATGCTTTAGTGCTCTATGACTCTGTGCTCGACTGCTCTATGATTCTATGACCCTGTGCTGTAGTGCTCTATGACTCTATGACTCTGTGCTGTAGTGCTCTATCACTCTATGACACTGTGCTGTAGTTCTCTATGACTCTATGACTCTATGCTGTAGTGCTCTATGACACCAAGACTGTGCTGTAGTGCTCTATGAATCTGTGACTCTGTGCTATTGTACTCTATGATTCTATTACTCTGTGCTGTAGTGCTCTATGTCTCTGTGCTGTAGTGCTCTATGACTCTATGACTCTGTGCTATATTACTCTATGATTCTATGACTCTGTGCTGTACTGCTCTATGATTCTATGACTCTGTGCTGTAGTGCTCTATGACTCTGTGCTGTATTGCTCTATGACTCTGTGCTGTAGTGCTCTATGGCTCTATGACTCCGTGCTGTAGTGCTCTATGACTCTATGCTGTAGTGCTCTATGACTGTGCTCTAGCGCTCTATGATTCTATAACTCTCTGCTGTAGTGCTCTATGACTCTGTGCTGTAGTGCTCTATGACTATGACTCTGTCCTGTAGTGCTCTATGACTCTGTGCTGTTGTGCTCTATGACTCTATGACTCTGTGCTGTAATGCTCTATGACTCTATGACTCTGTGCTGTAATGCTCTATGACTCTATGACTCTGTGCTGTTGTGCTCTATGGTTCTATGACTCTGTGCTGTTGTGCTCTATGACTCTATGCTGTAGTGCTCTATGACTGTGCTCTAGCGCTCTATGATTCTATAACTCTCTGCTGTAGTGCTCTATGACTCTGTGCTGTAGTGCTCTATGACTATGACTCTGTCCTGTAGTGCTCTATGACTCTGTGCTGTTGTGCTCTATGACTCTATGACTCTGTGCTGTAATGCTCTATGACTCTATGACTCTGTGCTGTTGTGCTCTATGGTTCTATGACTCTGTGCTGTTGTGCTCTGTAATACTCAAAGACTGTGCTGTAGTGCTCTATGACTCTGTGACTCTGTGCTATTGTACTCTATGATTCTATTACTCTGTGCTGTAGTGCTCTATGACTCTATGACTCTGTGCTATAGTACTCTAAGATTCTATGACTCTGTGCTGTAGTGCTCTATGACTGTGATGTAGTGCTCTATGACTGTATGACTCTGTGCTGTAGTTCTCTCTGACTCTATACTGTAGTGCTCTATGACCCTATAACTCTGTACAGCAGTGCTCTTTGACTCTGTGACTCCGTGCTGTAGTGCTCTGTGTCTCTTTGACTCTGTGCTGTAGTGCTCTATGATTCTATGACTCTGTGCTGTAGTGCTCTATGACTCTGTGCTGTAGTGTTCTGTGACTCTGTGCTGTAGTTCTCTCTGACTCTATGACTCTGTGCTGTAATGCTCTATGACTCTATCACTCGGTGCTGTAGTGCTCTTTGGCTCTATGACTCTGTGCTGTAGTGCTCCCTGATTCTATGACTCTCTACCGTAGTGCTCTATGACTCTGTGCGATAGTGCTCTATGACTCTATGACTCTGTGCTGTAGTGCTCTATGATGCTATGACTGTTCTATAGTGCTCTATCACTCTATGACTCTGTGCTGTAGTGCTCTATAACTCTATGACTCTGTGCTGTAGTGCTCTATGACTCTGTGCTGTACTGCTCTATGACTCTGTGCTTTCGTGCTCTTTGACTCTGTGACTCTGTGCTGTAGTGCTCCATGTCTCTTTGACTCTGTGCTGTAGTGCTCTATGATTCTACGACTCTGTGCTGTAGTGCTCTATGTCTCTGTGACTCTGTGCTGTAGTGCTCTCTGACTCTGTACTGTAGTGCTCTATGATCCTATCACTCTGTGCTGTAGTGTTCTGTGACTCTGTGCTCTAGTGCTCTATGACTCTATGAATCTGTGCTGTAGTGCTCTATCACTCTATGACACTGTGCTGTAGTGCTCTATGTCTCTATGACTCCGTGCTGTAGTGCTCTATGACTATGCTGTAGTGCTCTATGACTCTATGACTCTATGCTGTAGTGCTCTATGAATCCAAGACTGTGCTGTAGTGCTCTATGACTCTATGACTCTGTGCTGTTGTGCTCTATGATTCTATCACTCTCTGCTGTAGTGCTCTATGAGTCTATGCTGTAGTGCTCTATGACTCTGTGCTGTAGTGCTCTATGACTCTACGAATCTGTGCCTTAGTGCTCTATGACTGTGCTGTAGTGCTCTATGACTCTATCACTCTGTGCTGTAGTGCTCTATGACGCTGTGCTGTAATGCTCTATCACTCTATGACTCTGTGCTCCAGTGCTCTGTGAGACTATGACTCTGTGCTGTAGTGCTCTCTGACTCTGTGACTCTGTGACTCTGTGCTGTAGTGCTCTATGACTCTGTGCTGTAGTGCTTTATGACTCTATGACTCTCTGCTGTAGTGCTCTATGACTCTGTGCTTTAGTGGTCTTTGACTCTACGACTCTGTGCTGTAGTGCTCTATGTCTCTTTGACTCTGTGCTGTAGTGCTCTGTGACTCTATGACTGTGCTGTAGTGCTCTATGACTCTATCACTCGGTGCTGTAGTGCTCTTTGGCTCTATCACTCTGTGTTGTAGTGCTCCATGATTCTATGACTTTGTGCTGAAGTGTTCTATGATGCTATGACTGTGCTGTAGTGCTCTATGATTCTACGACTCTGTGCTGTAGTGCTCTGTGACTCTATGACTCTGTGCTGTAGTGCTCTCTGACTCTGTGCTGTGGTGCTCTATGACTCTATGACCCTGTGCTGTAGTGCTCTGTGAGTCTGTGCTGTAGTGCTGTATGACTCTATGACTCTGTGTTGTAGTGCTCTATGACTCTGTGCTTTACTGCTCTATGACTGTGCTGTAGTGCTCTCTGACTGTGCTTTAGTGCTCTATGACTCTGCGCTGTACTGCCTTATCGCTCTATGACGCTGTGCTATATTACTCTATGTGCTGTAGTGCTCTGTGACTGTGCTGTAGTGCTCTCTGACTCTCTGCTGTAGTGCTCTATGACTCTATGACTCTGTGCTGTAGTGTTCTATGACTCTATGACTCTGTGCTGTAGTGTTCTGTGACTCTGTGCTGTAGTGCTCTATGACTCTAATACTCTGTGCTGTAGTGCTCTATGACTCTGTGCTGTAGTGTTCTGTGACTCTGTGCTGTAGTGCTCAATGACTCTATGAATCTGTGCTGTAGTGCTCTATCACTCTATGACACTGTGCTGTAGTGCTCTATCTCTCTATGACTCTGTGCTGTAGTGCTCTATGACTATGCTGTAGTGCTCTATGTCTCTATGACTCTATGCTGTAGTGCTCTATGATTCCAAAACTGTGTGCAGTGCTCTATCACTCTATGACACTGTGCTGTAATGCTCTATGTCTCTATGACTCTGTGCTGTACTGCTCTATGACTCTGTGCTTTCGTGCTCTTTGACTCTGTGACTCTGTGCTGTAGTGCTCCATGTCTCTTTGACTCTGTGCTGTAGTGCTCTATGATTCTACGACTCTGTGCTGTAGTGCGCTATGTCTCTGTGACTCTGTGCTGTAGTGCTCTATGTCTCTATGACTCTCTGCTGTACTGCTCTATGACTCTATGACTCTGTGCTGTAGTGCTCTCTGACTCTGTACTGTAGTGCTCTATGATCCTATCACTCTGTGCTGTAGTGTTCTGTGACTCTGTGCTGTAGTGCTCTATGACTCTATGAATCTGTGCTGTAGTGCTCTATCACTCTATGACACTGTGCTGTAGTGCTCTATGTCTCTATGACTCTGTGCTGTAGTGCTCTATGACTATGCTGTAGTGCTCTATGACTCTATGACTCTATGCTGAAGTGCTCTATGACTCCAAGACTGTGTGTAGTGCTCTATCACTCTATGACACTGTGCTGTAGTGCTCTATGCCTCTATGACTCTGTACTGTAGTGCTCTATGACTATGCTGTAGTGCTCTATGACTCTATGACCCTATGCTGTAGTGCTCTATGAATCCAAGACTGTGCTGTAGTGCTCTATGACTCTACGAATCTGTGCCTTAGTGCTCTATTACTGTGCTGTAGTGCTCTATGACTATGACTCTGTGCTGTAGTGCTCTATGACGCTGTGCTGTAATACTCTATCACTCTATGACTCTATGACTCTGTGCTGTAGTGCTCTCTGACTCTGTACTGTAGTGCTCTATGATCCTATCACTCTGTGCTGTAGTGTTCTGTGACTCTGTGCTGTAGTGCGCTATGACTCTATGAATCTGTGCTGTAGTGCTCTATCACTCTATGACACTGTGCTGTAGTGCTCTATGTCTCTATGACTCTGTGCTGTAGTGCTCTATGACTATGCTGTAGTGCTCTATGACTCTATGACTCTATGCTGTAGTGCTCTATGACTCCAAGACTGTGTGTAGTGCTCTATCACTCTATGACACTATGCTGTAGTGCTCCATGTCTCTATGACTCTGTACTGTAGTGCTCTATGACTATGCTGTAGTGCTCTATGACTCTCTGACTCTATGCTGTAGTGCTCTATGAATCCAAGACTGTGCTGTAGTGCTCTATGACTCTATGACTCTGTGCTGTTGTGCTCTATGATTCTATCACTCTCTGCTGTAGTGCTCTATGACTCTATGCTGTAGTGCTCTATGACTCTGTGCTGTAGTGCTCTATGACTCTACGAATCTGTGCCTTAGTGCTCTATGACTGTGCTGTAGTGCTCTATGACTCTATGACTCTGTGCTGTAGTGCTCTATGACGCTGTGCTGTAATGCTCTATCACTCTATGACTCTGTGCTCCAGTGCTCTGTGAGACTATGACTCTGTGCTGTAGTGCTCTCTGACTCTGTGACTCTGTGACTCTGTGCTGTAGTGCTTATGACTCTGTGCTGTAGTGCTTTATGACTCTATGACTCTCTGCTGTAGTGCTCTATGACTCAAAGACTGTGCTGTAGTGCTCTATGACTCTGTGACTCTGTGCTATTGTACTCTATGATTCTATTACTCTGTGCTGTAGTGCTCTATGACTCTATGACTCTGTGCTATAGTACTCTAAGATTCTATGACTCTGTGCTGTAGTGCTCTATGACTGTGATGTAGTGCTCTATGATTCTACGACTCTGTGCTGTAGTGCTCTATGACTCTATACTGTAGTGCTCTATGACCCTATAACTCTGTACAGCAGTGCTCTTTGACTCTGTGACTCTGTGCTGTAGTGCTCTATGATTCTATGACTCTGTGCTGTAGTGCTCTATGACTCTGTGCTGTAGTGTTCTGTGACTCTGTGCTGTAGTTCTCTATGACTCTATGACTCTGTGCTGTAATGCTCTATGACTCTATCACTCGGTGCTGTAGTGCTCTTTGGCTCTATGACTCTGTGCTGTAGTGCTCCCTGATTCTATGACTCTCTACCGTAGTGCTCTATGACTCTGTGCGATAGTGCTCTATGACTCTATGACTCTGTGCTGCAGTGCTCTATGATGCTATGGCTGTTCTATAGTGCTCTATCACTCTATGACTCTGTGCTGTACTGCTCTATGACTCTGTGCTTTCGTGCTCTTTGACTCTGTGACTCTGTGCTGTAGTGCTCCATGTCTCTTTGACTCTGTGCTGTAGTGCTCTATGATTCTACGACTCTGTGCTGTAGTGCTCTATGTCTCTGTGACTCTGTGCTGTAGTACTCTATGTCTCTATGACTCTCTGTTGTACTGCTCTATGACTCTATGACTCTGTGCTGTAGTGCTCTCTGACTCTGTACTGTAGTGCTCTATGATCCTATCACTCTGTGCTGTAGTGTTCTGTGACTCTGTGCTGTAGTGCTCTATGACTCTATGAATCTGTGCTGTAGTGCTCTATCACTCTATGACACTGTGCTGTAGTGCTCTATGTCTCTATGACTCCGTGCTGTAGTGCTCTATGACTATGCTGTAGTGCTCTATGACTCTATGACTCTATGCTGTAGTGCTCTATGAATCCAAGACTGTGCTGTAGTGCTCTATGACTCTATGACTCTGTGCTGTTGTGCTCTATGATTCTATCACTCTCTGCTGTAGTGCTCTATGACTCTATGCTGTAGTGCTCTATGACTCTGTGCTGTAGTGCTCTATGACTCTACGAATCTGTGCCTTAGTGCTCTATGACTGTGCTGTAGTGCTCTATGACTCTATGACTCTGTGCTGTAGTGCTCTATGACTGTGCTGTAGTGCTCTCTGACTGTGCTTTAGTGCTCTATGACTCTGCGCTGTACTGCCTTATCGCTCTATGACGCTGTGCTATAGTACTCTATGTGCTGTAGTGCTCTGTGACTGTGCTGTAGTGCTCTATGACTCTGTGCTGTAGTGCTCTATGACTCTATGACTCTGTGCTGTAGTGTTCTGTGACTCTGTGCTGTAGTGCTCTATGACTCTATGACTCTGTGCTGTAGTGCTCTATGACTCTGTGCTGTAGTGTTCTGTGACTCTGTGCTGTAGTGCTCTATGACTCTATGAATCTGTGCTGTAGTGCTCTATCACTCTATGACACTGTGCTGTAGTGCTCTATCTCTCTATGACTCTGTGCTGTAGTGCTCTATGACTATGCTGTAGTGCTCTATGACTCTATGACTCTATGCTGTAGTGCTCTATGACTCCAAAACTGTGTGCAGTGCTCTATCACTCTATGACACTGTGCTGTAATGCTCTATGTCTCTATGACTCTGTGCTGTAGTGTTCTGTGACTCTGTGCTGTAGTTCTCTATGACTCTATGACTCTGTGCTGTAATGCTCTATGACTCTATCACTCGGTGCTGTAGTGCTCTTTGGCTCTGTGACTCCGTGCTGTAGTGCTCTGTGTCTCTTTGACTCTGTGCTGTAGTGCTCCCTGATTCTATGACTCTCTGCCGTAGTGCTCTATGACTCTGTGCGATAGTGCTCTATGACTCTATGACTCTGTGCTGTAGTGCTCTATGATGCTATGACTGTTCTATAGTGCTCTATCACTCTATGACTGTGCTGTAGTGCTCTATAACTCTATGACTCTGTGCTGTAGTGCTCTATGACTCTGTGCTGTACTGCTCTATGACTCTGTGCTTTCGTGCTCTTTGACTCTGTGACTCTGTGCTGTAGTGCTCCATGTCTCCTTGACTCTGTGCTGTAGTGCTCTATGATTCTACGACTCTGTGCTGTAGTGCTCTATGTCTCTGTGACTCTGTGCTGTAGTGCACTATGTCTCTATGACTCTCTGCTGTACTGCTCTATGACTCTGTGCTGTAGTGCTCTCTGACTCTGTACTATAGTGCTCTATGATCCTATCACTCTGTGCTGTAGTGTTCTGTGACTCTGTGCTGTAGTGCTCTATGACTCTATGAATCTGTGCTGTAGTGCTCTATCACTCTATGACACTGTGCTGTAGTGCTCTATGTCTCTATGACTCTGTGCTGTAGTGCTCTATGACTATGCTGTAGTGCTCTATGACTCTATGACTCTATGCTGTAGTGCTCTATGACTCCAAGACTGTGTGTAGTGCTCTATCACTCTATGACACTATGCTGTAGTGCTCTATGTCTCTATGACTCTGTACTGTAGTGCTCTATGACTATGCTGTAGTGCTCTGTGACTCTCTGACTCTATGCTGTAGTGCTCTATGAATCCAAGACTGTGCTGTAGTGCTCTATGACTCTATGACTCTGTGCTGTTGTGCTCTATGATTCTATCACTCTCTGCTGTAGTGCTCTATGACTCTATGCTGTAGTGCTCTATGACTCTGTGCTGTAGTGCTCTATGACTCTACGAATCTGTGCCTTAGTGCTCTATGACTGTGCGGTAGTGCTCTATGACTCTATGACTCTCTGCTGTAGTGCTCTATGACGCTGTGCTATAATGCTCTATCACTCTATGACTCTGTGCTCCAGTGCTCTGTGAGACTATGACTCTGTGCTGTAGTGCTCTCTGACTCTGTGACTCTGTGACTCTGTGCTGTAGTGCTCTATGACTCTGTGCTGTAGTGCTTTATGACTCTATGACTCTCTGCTGTAGTGCTCTATGACTCAAAGACTGTGCTGTAGTGCTCTATGACTCTGTGACTCTGTGCTATTGTACTCTATGATTCTATTACTCTGTGCTGTAGTGCTCTATGACTCTGTGCTGTATTGCTCTATGACTGTGATGTAGTGCTCTATGACTGTATGACTCTGTGCTGTAGTTCTCTCTGACTCCATACTGTAGTGCTCTATGACCCTATAACTCTGTACAGCAGTGCTCTTTGACTCTGTGACTCCGTGCTGTAGTGCTCTGTGTCTCTTTGACTCTGTGCTGTAGTGCTCTATGATTCTATGACTCTGTGCTGTAGTGCTCTATGACTCTGTGCTGTAGTGTTCTGTGACTCTGTGCTGTAGTTCTCTCTGACTCTATGACTCTGTGCTGTAATGCTCTATGACTCTATCACTCGGTGCTGTAGTGCTCTTTGGCTCTGTGACTCCGTGCTGTAGTGCTCTGTGTCTCTTTGACTCTGTGCTGTAGTGCTCTATGATTCTATGACTCTGTGCTGTAGTGCTCTATGACTCTGTGCTGTAGTGTTCTGTGACTCTGTGCTGTAGTTCTCTCTGACTCTATGACTCTGTGCTGTAATGCTCTATGACTCTATCACTCGGTGCTGTAGTGCTCTTTGGCTCTATGACTCTGTGCTGTAGTGCTCCCTGATTCTATGACTCTCTACCGTAGTGCTCTATGACTCTGTGCGATAGTGCTCTATGACTCTATGACTCTGTGCTGTAGTGCTCTATGATGCTATGACTGTTCTATAGTGCTCTATCACTCTATGACTCTGTGCTGTAGTGCTCTATAACTCTATGACTCTGTGCTGTAGTGCTCTATGACTCTGTGCTGTACTGCTCTATGACTCTGTGCTTTCGTGCTCTTTGACTCTGTGAATCTGTGCTGTAGTGCTCCATGTCTCTTTGACTCTGTGCTGTAGTGCTCTATGATTCTACGACTCTGTGCTGTAGTGCTCTATGTCTCTGTGACTCTGTGCTGTAGTACTCTATGTCTCTATGACTCTCTGTTGTACTGCTCTATGACTCTATGACTCTGTGCTGTAGTGCTCTCTGACTCTGTACTGTAGTGCTCTATGATCCTATCACTCTGTGCTGTAGTGTTCTGTGACTCTGTGCTGTAGTGCTCTATGACTCTATGAATCTGTGCTGTAGTGCTCTATCACTCTATGACACTGTGCTGTAGTGCTCTATGTCTCTATGACTCCGTGCTGTAGTGCTCTATGACTATGCTGTAGTGCTCTATGACTCTATGACTCTATGCTGTAGTGCTCTATGAATGCAAGACTGTGCTGTAGTACTCTATGACTCTATGACTCTGTGCTGTTGTGCTCTATGATTCTATCACTCTCTGCTGTAGTGCTCTATGACTCTATGCTGTAGTGCTCTATGACTCTGTGCTGTAGTGCTCTATGACTCTACGAATCTGTGCCTTAGTGCTCTATGACTGTGCTGTAGTGCTCTATGACTCTATCACTCTGTGCTGTAGTGCTCTATGACGCTGTGCTGTAATGCTCTATCACTCTATGACTCTGTGCTCCAGTGCTCTGTGAGACTATGACTCTGTGCTGTAGTGCTCTCTGACTCTGTGACTCTGTGACTCTGTGCTGTAGTGCTCTATGACTCTGTGCTGTAGTGCTTTATGACTCTATGACTCTCTGCTGTAGTGCTCTATGACTCTGTGCTTTAGTGGTCTTTGACTCTATGACTCTGTGCTGTAGTGCTCTATGTCTCTTTGACTCTGTGCTGTAGTGCTCTGTGACTCTATGACTGTGCTGTAGTGCTCTATGACTCTATCACTCGGTGCTGTAGTGCTCTTTGGCTCTATCACTCTGTGCTGTAGTGCTCCATGATTCTATGACTTTGTGCTGTAGTGTTCTATGATGCTATGACTGTGCTGTAGTGCTCTATGATTCTACGACTCTGTGCTGTAGTGCTCTATGACTCTATGACTCTGTGCTGTAGTGCTCTAAGACTCTGTGCTGTAGTGCTCTGTGACTCTATGACTCTGTGCTGTAGTGCTCTCTGACTCTGTGCTGTGGTGCTCTATGACTCTATGACCCTGTGCTGTAGTACTCTGTGAGTCTGTGCTGTAGTGCTGTATGACTCTATGACTCTGTGTTGTAGTGCTCTATGACTCTGTGCTGTAGTGCTCTATGACTGTGCTGTAGTGCTCTCTGACTGTGCTTTAGTGCTCTATGACTCTGCGCTGTACTGCCTTATCGCTCTATGACGCTTTGCTATAGTACTCTATGTGCTGTAGTGCTCTGTGACTGTGCTGTAGTGCTCTATGACTCTGTGCTGTAGTGCTCTATGACTCTATGACTCTGTGCTGTAGTGTTCTGTGACTCTGTGCTGTAGTGCTCTATGACTCTAATACTCTGTGCTGTAGTGCTCTATGACTCTGTGCTGTAGTGTTCTGTGACTCTGTGCTGTAGTGCTCTATGACTCTATGAATCTGTGCTGTAGTGCTCTGTGACTCTATGACTGTGCTGTAGTGCTCTATGACTCTATCACTCGGTGCTGTAGTGCTCTTTGGCTCTATCACTCTGTGCTGTAGTGCTCCATGATTCTATGACTTTGTGCTGTAGTGTTCTATGATGCTATGACTGTGCTGTAGTGCTCTATGATTCTACGACTCTGTGCTGTAGTGCTCTATGACTCTATCCTGCAGTGCTCTATGATCCTATGACTCTGTACAGCAGTGCTCTTTGACTCTGTGACTCCGTGCTGTAGTGCTCTGTGTCTCTTTGACTCTGTGCTGTAGTGCTCTATGATTCTATGACTCTGTGCTGTAGTGCTCTATGACTCTGTGCTGTAGTGTTCTGTGACTCTGTGCTGTAGTTCTCTATGACTCTATGACTCTGTGCTGTAATGCTCTATGACTCTATCACTCGGTGCTGTAGTGCTCTTTGGCTCTATGACTCTGTGCTGTAGTGCTCCCTGATTCTATGACTCTCTGCCGTAGTGCTCTATGACTCTGTGCGATAGTGCTCTATGACTCTATGACTCTGTGCTGTAGTGCTCTATGATGCTATGACTGTTCTATAGTGCTCTATCACTCTATGACTGTGCTGTAGTGCTCTATAACTCTATGACTCTGTGCTGTAGTGCTCTATGACTCTGTGCTGTACTGCTCTATGACTCTGTGCTTTCGTGCTCTTTGACTCTGTGACTCTGTGCTGTAGTGCTCCATGTCTCCTTGACTCTGTGCTGTAGTGCTCTATGATTCTACGACTCTGTGCTGTAGTGCTCTATGTCTCTGTGACTCTGTGCTGTAGTGCTCTATGTCTCTATGACTCTCTGCTGTACTGCTCTATGACTCTATGACTCTGTGCTGTAGTGCTCTCTGACTCTGTACTGTAGTGCTCTATGATCCTATCACTCTGTGCTGTAGTGTTCTGTGACTCTGTGCTGTAGTGCTCTATGACTCTATGAATCTGTGCTGTAGTGCTCTATCACTCTATGACACTGTGCTGTAGTGCTCTATGTCTCTATGACTCTGTGCTGTAGTGCTCTATGACTATGCTGTAGTGCTCTATGACTCTATGACTCTATGCTGTAGTGCTCTTTGACTCCAAGACTGTGTGTAGTGCTCTATCACTCTATGACACTATGCTGTAGTGCTCTATGTCTCTATGACTCTGTACTGTAGTGCTCTATGACTATGCTGTAGTGCTCTATGACTCTCTGACTCTATGCTGTAGTGATCTATGAATCCAAGACTGTGCTGTAGTGCTCTATGACTCTATGACTCTGTACTGTTGTGCTCTATGATTCTATCACTCTCTGCTGTAGTGCTCTATGACTCTATGCTGTAGTGCTCTATGACTCTGTGCTGTAGTGCTCTATGACTCTACGAATCTGTGCCTTAGTGCTCTATGACGCTGTGCTGTAATGCTCTATCACTCTATGACTCTGTGCTCCAGTGCTCTGTGAGACTATGACTCTGTGCTGTAGTGCTCTCTGACTCTGTGACTCTGTGACTCTGTGCTGTAGTGCTCTATGACTCTGTGCTGTAGTGCTTTATGACTCTATGACTCTCTGCTGTAGTGCTCTGTGACTCAAAGACTGTGCTGTAGTGCTCTATGACTCTGTGACTCTGTGCTATTGTACTCTATGATTCTATTACTCTGTGCTGTAGTGCTCTATGACTCTATGACTCTGTGCTATAGTACTCTAAGATTCTATGACTCTGTGCTGTAGTGCTCTATGACTGTGATGTAGTGCTCTATGACTGTATGACTCTGTGCTGTAGTTCTCTCTGACTCTATACTGTAGTGCTCTATGACCCTATAACTCTGTACAGCAGTGCTCTTTGACTCTGTGACTCCGTGCTGTAGTGCTCTGTGTCTCTTTGACTCTGTGCTGTAGTGCTCTATGATTCTATGACTCTGTGCTGTAGTGCTCTATGACTCTGTGCTGTAGTGTTCTGTGACTCTGTGCTGTAGTTCTCTATGACTCTATGACTCTGTGCTGTAATGCTCTATGACTCTATCACTCGGTGCTGTAGTGCTCTTTGGGTCTATGACTCTGTGCTGTAGTGCTCCCTGATTCTATGACTCTCTACCGTAGTGTTCTGTGACTCTGTGCTGTAGTGCTCTATGACTCTATGAATCTGTGCTGTAGTGCTCTATCACTCTATGACACTGTGCTGTAGTGTTCTATCTCTCTATGACTCTGTGCTGTAGTGCTCTATGACTATGCTGTAGTGCTCTATGACTCTATGACTCTATGCTGTAGTGCTCTATGACTCCAAAACTGTGTGCAGTGCTCTATCACTCTATGACACTGTGCTGTAATGCTCTATGTCTCTATGACTCTGTGCTGTAGTGTTCTGTGACTCTGTGCTGTAGTTCTCTATGACTCTATGACTCTGTGCTGTAATGCTCTATGACTCTATCACTCGGTGCTGTAGTGCTCTTTGGCTCTATGACTCTGTGCTGTAGTGCTCCCTGATTCTATGACTCTCTGCCGTAGTGCTCTATGACTCTGTGCGATAGTGCTCTATGACTCTATGACTCTGTGCTGTAGTGCTCTATGATGCTATGACTGTTCTATAGTGCTCTATCACTCTATGACTGTGCTGTAGTGCTCTATAACTCTATGACTCTGTGCTGTAGTGCTCTATGACTCTGTGCTGTACTGCTCTATGACTCTGTGCTTTCGTGCTCTTTGACTCTGTGACTCTGTGCTGTAGTGCTCCATGTCTCCTTGACTCTGTGCTGTAGTGCTCTATGATTCTACGACTCTGTGCTGTAGTGCTCTATGTCTCTGTGACTCTGTGCTGTAGTGCTCTATGTCTCTATGACTCTCTGCTGTACTGCTCTATGACTCTATGACTCTGTGCTGTAGTGCTCTCTGACTCTGTACTGTAGTGCTCTATGATCCTATCACTCTGTGCTGTAGTGTTCTGTTACTCTGTGCTGTAGTGCTCTATGACTCTATGAATCTGTGCTGTAGTGCTCTATCACTCTATGACACTGTGCTGTAGTGCTCTATGTCTCTATGACTCTGTGCTGTAGTGCTCTATGACTATGCTGTAGTGCTCTATGACTCTATGACTCTATGCTGTAGTGCTCTATGACTCCAAGACTGTGTGTAGTGCTCTATCACTCTATGACACTATGCTGTAGTGCTCTATGTCTCTATGACTCTGTACTGTAGTGCTCTATGACTATGCTGTAGTGCTCTATGACTCTCTGACTCTATGCTGTAGTGCTCTATGAATCCAAGACTGTGCTGTAGTGCTCTATGACTCTATGACTCTGTGCTGTTGTGCTCTATGATTCTATCACTCTCTGCTGTAGTGCTCTATGACTCTATGCTGTAGTGCTCTATGACTCTGTGCTGTAGTGCTCTATGACTCTACGAATCTGTGCCTTAGTGCTCTATGACTGTGCTGTAGTGCTCTATGACTCTATGACTCTGTGCTGTAGTGCTCTATGACGCTGTGCTATAATGCTCTATCACTCTATGATTCTGTGCTCCAGTGCTCTGTGAGACTATGACTCTGTGCTGTAGTGCTCTCTGACTCTGTGACTCTGTGACTCTGTGCTGTAGTGCTCTATGACTCTGTGCTGTAGTGCTTTATGACTCTATGACTCTCTGCTGTAGTGCTCTATGACTCAAAGACTGTGCTGTAGTGCTCTATGACTCTGTGACTCTGTGCTATTGTACTCTATGATTCTATTACTCTGTGCTGTAGTGCTCTATGACTCTATGACTCTGTGCTATAGTACTCTAAGATTCTATGACTCTGTGCTGTAGTGCTCTATGACTGTGATGTAGTGCTCTATGACTGTATGACTCTGTGCTGTAGTTCTCTCTGACTCTATACTGTAGTGCTCTATGACCCTATAACTCTGTACAGCAGTGCTCTTTGACTCTGTGACTCCGTGCTGTAGTGCTCTGTGTCTCTTTGACTCTGTGCTGTAGTGCTCTATGATTCTATGACTCTGTGCTGTAGTGCTCTATGACTCTGTGCTGTAGTGTTCTGTGACTCTGTGCTGTAGTTCTCTATGACTCTATGACTCTGTGCTGTAATGCTCTATGACTCTATCACTCGGTGCTGTAGTGCTCTTTGGCTCTATGACTCTGTGCTGTAGTGCTCCCTGATTCTATGACTCTCTACCGTAGTGCTCTATGACTCTGTGCGATAGTGCTCTATGACTCTATGACTCTGTGCTGTAGTGCTCTATGATGCTATGACTGTTCTATAGTGCTCTATCACTCTATGACTCTGTGCTGTAGTGCTCTATACCTCTATGACTCTGTGCTGTAGTGCTCTATGACTCTGTGCTGTACTGCTCTATGACTCTGTGCTTTCGTGCTCTTTGACTCTGTGAATCTGTGCTGTAGTGCTCCATGTCTCTTTGACTCTGTGCTGTAGTGCTCTATGATTCTACGACTCTGTGCTGTAGTGCTCTATGTCTCTGTGACTCTGTGCTGTAGTACTCTATGTCTCTATGACTCTCTGTTGTACTGCTCTATGACTCTATGACTCTGTGCTGTAGTGCTCTCTGACTCTGTACTGTAGTGCTCTATGATCCTATCACTCTGTGCTGTAGTGTTCTGTGACTCTGTGCTGTAGTGCTCTATGACTCTATGAATCTGTGCTGTAGTGCTCTATCACTCTATGACACTGTGCTGTAGTGCTCTATGTCTCTATGACTCTATGCTGTAGTGCTCTATGAATCCAAGACTGTGCTGTAGTGCTCTATGACTCTATTACTCTGTGCTGTTGTGCTCTATGATTCTATCACTCTCTGCTGTAGTGCTCTATGACTCTATGCTGTAGTGCTCTATGACTCTGTGCTGTAGTGCTCTATGACTCTACGAATCTGTGCCTTAGTGCTCTATGACTGTGCTGTAGTGCTCTATGACTCTATCACTCTGTGCTGTAGTGCTCTATGACGCTGTGCTGTAATGCTCTATCACTCTATGACTCTGTGCTCCAGTGCTCTGTGAGACTATGACTCTGTGCTGTAGTGCTCTCTGACTCTGTGACTCTGTGACTCTGTGCTGTAGTGCTCTATGACTCTGTGCTGTAGTGCTTTATGACTCTATGACTCTCTGCTGTAGTGCTCTATGACTCTGTGCTTTAGTGGTCTTTGACTCTATGACTCTGTGCTGTAGTGCTCTATGTCTCTTTGACTCTGTGCTGTAGTGCTCTGTGACTCTATGACTGTGCTGTAGTGCTCTATGACTCTATCACTCGGTGCTGTAGTGCTCTTTGGCTCTATCACTCTGTGCTGTAGTGCTCCATGATTCTATGACTTTGTGCTGTAGTGTTCTATGATGCTATGACTGTGCTGTAGTGCTCTATGATTCTACGACTCTGTGCTGTAGTGCTCTATGACTCTATCCTGCAGTGCTCTATGATCCTATGACTCTGTACAGCAGTGCTCTTTGACTCTGTGACTCCGTGCTGTAGTGCTCTGTGTCTCTTTGACTCTGTGCTGTAGTGCTCTATGATTCTATGACTCTGTGCTGTAGTGCTCTATGACTCTGTGCTGTAGTGTTCTGTGACTCTGTGCTGTAGTTCTCTATGACTCTATGACTCTGTGCTGTAATGCTCTATGACTCTATCACTCGGTGCTGTAGTGCTCTTTGGCTCTATGACTCTGTGCTGTAGTGCTCCCTGATTCTATGACTCTCTGCCGTAGTGCTCTATGACTCTGTGCGATAGTGCTCTATGACTCTATGACTCTGTGCTGTAGTGCTCTATGATGCTATGACTGTTCTATAGTGCTCTATCACTCTATGACTGTGCTGTAGTGCTCTATAACTCTATGACTCTGTGCTGTAGTGCTCTATGACTCTGTGCTGTACTGCTCTATGACTCTGTGCTTTCGTGCTCTTTGACTCTGTGACTCTGTGCTGTAGTGCTCCATGTCTCCTTGACTCTGTGCTGTAGTGCTCTATGATTCTACGACTCTGTGCTGTAGTGCTCTATGTCTCTGTGACTCTGTGCTGTAGTGCTCTATGTCTCTATGACTCTCTGCTGTACTGCTCTATGACTCTATGACTCTGTGCTGTAGTGCTCTCTGACTCTGTACTGTAGTGCTCTATGATCCTATCACTCTGTGCTGTAGTGTTCTGTGACTCTGTGCTGTAGTGCTCTATGACTCTATGAATCTGTGCTGTAGTGCTCTATCACTCTATGACACTGTGCTGTAGTGCTCTATGTCTCTATGACTCTGTGCTGTAGTGCTCTATGACTATGCTGTAGTGCTCTATGACTCTATGACTCTATGCTGTAGTGCTCTTTGACTCCAAGACTGTGTGTAGTGCTCTATCACTCTATGACACTATGCTGTAGTGCTCTATGTCTCTATGACTCTGTACTGTAGTGCTCTATGACTATGCTGTAGTGCTCTATGACTCTCTGACTCTATGCTGTAGTGATCTATGAATCCAAGACTGTGCTGTAGTGCTCTATGACTCTATGACTCTGTACTGTTGTGCTCTATGATTCTATCACTCTCTGCTGTAGTGCTCTATGACTCTATGCTGTAGTGCTCTATGACTCTGTGCTGTAGTGCTCTATGACTCTACGAATCTGTGCCTTAGTGCTCTATGACTGTGCTGTAGTGCTCTATGACTCTATGACTCTGTGCTGTAGTGCTCTATGACGCTGTGCTGTAATGCTCTATCACTCTATGACTCTGTGCTCCAGTGCTCTGTGAGACTATGACTCTGTGCTGTAGTGCTCTCTGACTCTGTGACTCTGTGACTCTGTGCTGTAGTGCTCTATGACTCTGTGCTGTAGTGCTTTATGACTCTATGACTCTCTGCTGTAGTGCTCTGTGACTCAAAGACTGTGCTGTAGTGCTCTATGACTCTGTGACTCTGTGCTATTGTACTCTATGATTCTATTACTCTGTGCTGTAGTGCTCTATGACTCTATGACTCTGTGCTATAGTACTCTAAGATTCTATGACTCTGTGCTGTAGTGCTCTATGACTGTGATGTAGTGCTCTATGACTGTATGACTCTGTGCTGTAGTTCTCTCTGACTCTATACTGTAGTGCTCTATGACCCTATAACTCTGTACAGCAGTGCTCTTTGACTCTGTGACTCCGTGCTGTAGTGCTCTGTGTCTCTTTGACTCTGTGCTGTAGTGCTCTATGATTCTATGACTCTGTGCTGTAGTGCTCTATGACTCTGTGCTGTAGTGTTCTGTGACTCTGTGCTGTAGTTCTCTATGACTCTATGACTCTGTGCTGTAATGCTCTATGACTCTATCACTCGGTGCTGTAGTGCTCTTTGGCTCTATGACTCTGTGCTGTAGTGCTCCCTGATTCTATGACTCTCTACCGTAGTGTTCTGTGACTCTGTGCTGTAGTGCTCTATGACTCTATGAATCTGTGCTGTAGTGCTCTATCACTCTATGACACTGTGCTGTAGTGTTCTATCTCTCTATGACTCTGTGCTGTAGTGCTCTATGACTATGCTGTAGTGCTCTATGACTCTATGACTCTATGCTGTAGTGCTCTATGACTCCAAAACTGTGTGCAGTGCTCTATCACTCTATGACACTGTGCTGTAATGCTCTATGTCTCTATGACTCTGTGCTGTAGTGTTCTGTGACTCTGTGCTGTAGTTCTCTATGACTCTATGACTCTGTGCTGTAATGCTCTATGACTCTATCACTCGGTGCTGTAGTGCTCTTTGGCTCTATGACTCTGTGCTGTAGTGCTCCCTGATTCTATGACTCTCTGCCGTAGTGCTCTATGACTCTGTGCGATAGTGCTCTATGACTCTATGACTCTGTGCTGTAGTGCTCTATGATGCTATGACTGTTCTATAGTGCTCTATCACTCTATGACTGTGCTGTAGTGCTCTATAACTCTATGACTCTGTGCTGTAGTGCTCTATGACTCTGTGCTGTACTGCTCTATGACTCTGTGCTTTCGTGCTCTTTGACTCTGTGACTCTGTGCTGTAGTGCTCCATGTCTCCTTGACTCTGTGCTGTAGTGCTCTATGATTCTACGACTCTGTGCTGTAGTGCTCTATGTCTCTGTGACTCTGTGCTGTAGTGCTCTATGTCTCTATGACTCTCTGCTGTACTGCTCTATGACTCTATGACTCTGTGCTGTAGTGCTCTCTGACTCTGTACTGTAGTGCTCTATGATCCTATCACTCTGTGCTGTAGTGTTCTGTGACTCTGTGCTGTAGTGCTCTATGACTCTATGAATCTGTGCTGTAGTGCTCTATCACTCTATGACACTGTGCTGTAGTGCTCTATGTCTCTATGACTCTCTGCTGTAGTGCTCTATGACTATGCTGTAGTGCTCTATGACTCTATGACTCTATGCTGTAGTGCTCTATGACTCCAAGACTGTGTGTAGTGCTCTATCACTCTATGACACTATGCTGTAGTGCTCTATGTCTCTATGACTCTGTACTGTAGTGCTCTATGACTATGCTGTAGTGCTCTATGACTCTCTGACTCTATGCTGTAGTGCTCTATGAATCCAAGACTGTGCTGTAGTGCTCTATGACTCTATGACTCTGTGCTGTTGTGCTCTATGATTCTATCACTCTCTGTTGTAGTGCTCTATGACTCTATGCTGTAGTGCTCTATGACTCTGTGCTGTAGTGCTCTATGACTCTACGAATCTGTGCCTTAGTGCTCTATGACTGTGCTGTAGTGCTCTATGACTCTATAACTCTGTGCTGTAGTGCTCTATGACGCTGTGCTATAATGCTCTATCACTCTATGATTCTGTGCTCCAGTGCTCTGTGAGACTATGACTCTGTGCTGTAGTGCTCTCTGACTCTGTGACTCTGTGACTCTGTGCTGTAGTGCTCTATGACTCTGTGCTGTAGTGCTTTATGACTCTATGACTCTCTGCTGTAGTGCTCTATGACTCAAAGACTGTGCTGTAGTGCTCTATGACTCTGTGACTCTGTGCTATTGTACTCTATGATTCTATTACTCTGTGCTGTAGTGCTCTATGACTCTATGACTCTGTGCTATAGTACTCTAAGATTCTATGACTCTGTGCTGTAGTGCTCTATGACTGTGATGTAGTGCTCTATGACTGTATGACTCTGTGCTGTAGTTCTCTCTGACTCTATACTGTAGTGCTCTATGACCCTATAACTCTGTACAGCAGTGCTCTTTGACTCTGTGACTCCGTGCTGTAGTGCTCTGTGTCTCTTTGACTCTGTGCTGTAGTGCTCTATGATTCTATGACTCTGTGCTGTAGTGCTCTATGACTCTGTGCTGTAGTGTTCTGTGACTCTGTGCTGTAGTTCTCTATGACTCTATGACTCTGTGCTGTAATGCTCTATGACTCTATCACTCGGTGCTGTAGTGCTCTTTGGCTCTATGACTCTGTGCTGTAGTGCTCCCTGATTCTATGACTCTCTACCGTAGTGCTCTATGACTCTGTGCGATAGTGCTCTATGACTCTATGACTCTGTGCTGTAGTGCTCTATGATGCTATGACTGTTCTATAGTGCTCTATCACTCTATGACTCTGCGCTGTAGTGCTCTATAACTCTATGACTCTGTGCTGTAGTGCTCTATGACTCCGTGCTGTAGTGCTCTGTGTCTCTTTGACTCTGTGCTGTAGTGCTCTATGATTCTATGACTCTGTGCTGTAGTGCTCTATGACTCTGTGCTGTAGTGTTCTGTGACTCTGTGCTGTAGTTCTCTATGACTCTATGACTCTGTGCTGTAATGCTCTATGACTCTATCACTCGGTGCTGTAGTGCTCTTTGGCTCTATGACTCTGTGCTGTAGTGCTCCCTGATTCTATGACTCTCTGCCGTAGTGCTCTATGACTCTGTGCGATAGTGCTCTATGACTCTATGACTCTGTGCTGTAGTGCTCTATGATGCTATGACTGTTCTATAGTGCTCTATCACTCTATGACTGTGCTGTAGTGCTCTATAACTCTATGACTCTGTGCTGTAGTGCTCTATGACTCTGTGCTGTACTGCTCTATGACTCTGTGCTTTCGTGCTCTTTGACTCTGTGACTCTGTGCTGTAGTGCTCCATGTCTCCTTGACTCTGTGCTGTAGTGCTCTATGATTCTACGACTCTGTGCTGTAGTGCTCTATGTCTCTGTGACTCTGTGCTGTAGTGCTCTATGTCTCTATGACTCTCTGCTGTACTGCTCTATGACTCTATGACTCTGTGCTGTAGTGCTCTCTGACTCTGTACTGTAGTGCTCTATGATCCTATCACTCTGTGCTGTAGTGTTCTGTGACTCTGTGCTGTAGTGCTCTATGACTCTATGAATCTGTGCTGTAGTGCTCTATCACTCTATGACACTGTGCTGTAGTGCTCTATGTCTCTATGACTCTGTGCTGTAGTGCTCTATGACTATGCTGTAGTGCTCTATGACTCTATGACTCTATGCTGTAGTGCTCTTTGACTCCAAGACTGTGTGTAGTGCTCTATCACTCTATGACACTATGCTGTAGTGCTCTATGTCTCTATGACTCTGTACTGTAGTGCTCTATGACTATGCTGTAGTGCTCTATGATTCTCTGACTCTATGCTGTAGTGATCTATGAATCCAAGACTGTGCTGTAGTGCTCTATGACTCTATGACTCTGTACTGTTCTGCTCTATGATTCTATCACTCTCTGCTGTAGTGCTCTATGACTCTATGCTGTAGTGCTCTATGACTCTGTGCTGTAGTGCTCTATGACTCTACGAATCTGTGCCTTAGTGCTCTATGACTGTGCTGTAGTGCTCTATGACTCTATGACTCTGTGCTGTAGTGCTCTATGACGCTGTGCTGTAATGCTCTATCACTCTATGACTCTGTGCTCCAGTGCTCTGTGAGACTATGACTCTGTGCTGTAGTGCTCTCTGACTCTGTGACTCTGTGACTCTGTGCTGTAGTGCTCTATGACTCTGTGCTGTAGTGCTTTATGACTCTATGACTCTCTGCTGTAGTGCTCTGTGACTCAAAGACTGTGCTGTAGTGCTCTATGACTCTGTGACTCTGTGCTATTGTACTCTATGATTCTATTACTCTGTGCTGTAGTGCTCTATGACTCTATGACTCTGTGCTATAGTACTCTAAGATTCTATGACTCTGTGCTGTAGTGCTCTATGACTGTGATGTAGTGCTCTATGACTGTATGACTCTGTGCTGTAGTTCTCTCTGACTCTATACTGTAGTGCTCTATGACCCTATAACTCTGTACAGCAGTGCTCTTTGACTCTGTGACTCCGTGCTGTAAGTGCTCTGTGTCTCTTTGACTCTGTGCTGTAGTGCTCTATGATTCTATGACTCTGTGCTGTAGTGCTCTATGACTCTGTGCTGTAGTGTTCTGTGACTCTGTGCTGTAGTTCTCTATGACTCTATGACTCTGTGCTGTAATGCTCTATGACTCTATCACTCGGTGCTGTAGTGCTCTTTGGCTCTATGACTCTGTGCTGTAGTGCTCCCTGATTCTATGACTCTCTACCGTAGTGTTCTGTGACTCTGTGCTGTAGTGCTCTATGACTCTATGAATCTGTGCTGTAGTGCTCTATCACTCTATGACACTGTGCTGTAGTGTTCTATCTCTCTATGACTCTGTGCTGTAGTGCTCTATGACTATGCTGTAGTGCTCTATGACTCTATGACTCTATGCTGTAGTGCTCTATGACTCCAAAACTGTGTGCAGTGCTCTATCACTCTATGACACTGTGCTGTAATGCTCTATGTCTCTATGACTCTGTGCTGTAGTGTTCTGTGACTCTGTGCTGTAGTTCTCTATGACTCTATGACTCTGTGCTGTAATGCTCTATGACTCTATCACTCGGTGCTGTAGTGCTCTTTGGCTCTATGACTCTGTGCTGTAGTGCTCCCTGATTCTATGACTCTCTGCCGTAGTGCTCTATGACTCTGTGCGATAGTGCTCTATGACTCTATGACTCTGTGCTGTAGTGCTCTATGATGCTATGACTGTTCTATAGTGCTCTATCACTCTATGACTGTGCTGTAGTGCTCTATAACTCTATGACTCTGTGCTGTAGTGCTCTATGACTCTGTGCTGTACTGCTCTATGACTCTGTGCTTTCGTGCTCTTTGACTCTGTGACTCTGTGCTGTAGTGCTCCATGTCTCCTTGACTCTGTGCTGTAGTGCTCTATGATTCTACGACTCTGTGCTGTAGTGCTCTATGTCTCTGTGACTCTGTGCTGTAGTGCTCTATGTCTCTATGACTCTCTGCTGTACTGCTCTATGACTCTATGACTCTGTGCTGTAGTGCTCTCTGACTCTGTACTGTAGTGCTCTATGATCCTATCACTCTGTGCTGTAGTGTTCTGTGACTCTGTGCTGTAGTGCTCTATGACTCTATGAATCTGTGCTGTAGTGCTCTATCACTCTATGACACTGTGCTGTAGTGCTCTATGTCTCTATGACTCTCTGCTGTAGTGCTCTATGACTATGCTGTAGTGCTCTATGACTCTATGACTCTATGCTGTAGTGCTCTATGACTCCAAGACTGTGTGTAGTGCTCTATCACTCTATGACACTATGCTGTAGTGCTCTATGTCTCTATGACTCTGTACTGTAGTGCTCTATGACTATGCTGTAGTGCTCTATGACTCTCTGACTCTATGCTGTAGTGCTCTATGAATCCAAGACTGTGCTGTAGTGCTCTATGACTCTATGACTCTGTGCTGTTGTGCTCTATGATTCTATCACTCTCTGTTGTAGTGCTCTATGACTCTATGCTGTAGTGCTCTATGACTCTGTGCTGTAGTGCTCTATGACTCTACGAATCTGTGCCTTAGTGCTCTATGACTGTGCTGTAGTGCTCTATGACTCTATAACTCTGTGCTGTAGTGCTCTATGACGCTGTGCTATAATGCTCTATCACTCTATGATTCTGTGCTCCAGTGCTCTGTGAGACTATGACTCTGTGCTGTAGTGCTCTCTGACTCTGTGACTCTGTGACTCTGTGCTGTAGTGCTCTATGACTCTGTGCTGTAGTGCTTTATGACTCTATGACTCTCTGCTGTAGTGCTCTATGACTCAAAGACTGTGCTGTAGTGCTCTATGACTCTGTGACTCTGTGCTATTGTACTCTATGATTCTATTACTCTGTGCTGTAGTGCTCTATGACTCTATGACTCTGTGCTATAGTACTCTAAGATTCTATGACTCTGTGCTGTAGTGCTCTATGACTGTGATGTAGTGCTCTATGACTGTATGACTCTGTGCTGTAGTTCTCTCTGACTCTATACTGTAGTGCTCTATGACCCTATAACTCTGTACAGCAGTGCTCTTTGACTCTGTGACTCCGTGCTGTAGTGCTCTGTGTCTCTTTGACTCTGTGCTGTAGTGCTCTATGATTCTATGACTCTGTGCTGTAGTGCTCTATGACTCTGTGCTGTAGTGTTCTGTGACTCTGTGCTGTAGTTCTCTATGACTCTATGACTCTGTGCTGTAATGCTCTATGACTCTATCACTCGGTGCTGTAGTGCTCTTTGGCTCTATGACTCTGTGCTGTAGTGCTCCCTGATTCTATGACTCTCTACCGTAGTGCTCTATGACTCTGTGCGATAGTGCTCTATGACTCTATGACTCTGTGCTGTAGTGCTCTATGATGCTATGACTGTTCTATAGTGCTCTATCACTCTATGACTCTGCGCTGTAGTGCTCTATAACTCTATGACTCTGTGCTGTAGTGCTCTATGACTCTGTGCTGTACTGCTCTATGACTCTGTGCTTTCGTGCTCTTTGACTCTGTGAATCTGTGCTGTAGTGCTCCATGTCTCTTTGACTCTGTGCTGTAGTGCTCTATGATTCTACGACTCTGTGCTGTAGTGCTCTATGTCTCTGTGACTCTGTGCTGTAGTGCTCTATGTCTCTATGACTCTCTGCTGTACTGCTCTATGACTCTATGACTCTGTGCTGTAGTGCTCTCTGACTCTGTACTGTAGTGCTCTATGATCCTATCACTCTGTGCTGTAGTGTTCTGTGACTCTGTGCTGTAGTGCTCTATGACTCTATGAATCTGTGCTGTAGTGCTCTATCACTCTATGACACTGTGCTGTAGTGCTCTATGTCTCTATGACTCTATGCTGTAGTGCTCTATGAATCCAAGACTGTGCTGTAGTGCTCTATGACTCTATGACTCTGTGCTGTTGTGCTCTATGATTCTATCACTCTCTGCTGTAGTGCTCTATGACTCTATGCTGTAGTGCTCTATGACTCTGTGCTGTAGTGCTCTATGACTCTACGAATCTGTGCCTTAGTGCTCTATGACTGTGCTGTAGTGCTCTATGACTCTATCACTCTGTGCTGTAGTGCTCTATGACGCTGTGCTGTAATGCTCTATCACTCTATGACTCTGTGCTCCAGTGCTCTGTGAGACTATGACTCTGTGCTGTAGTGCTCTCTGACTCTGTGACTCTGTGACTCTGTGCTGTAGTGCTCTATGACTCTGTGCTGTAGTGCTTTATGACTCTATGACTCTCTGCTGTAGTGCTCTATGACTCTGTGCTTTAGTGGTCTTTGACTCTATGACTCTGTGCTGTAGTGCTCTGTGACTCTATGACTGTGCTGTAGTGCTCTATGACTCTATCACTCGGTGCTGTAGTGCTCTTTGGCTCTATCACTCTGTGCTGTAGTGCTCCATGATTCTATGACTTTGTGCTGTAGTGTTCTATGATGCTATGACTGTGCTGTAGTGCTCTATGATTCTACGACTCTGTGCTGTAGTGCTCTATGACTCTATCCTGCAGTGCTCTATGATCCTATGACTCTGTACAGCAGTGCTCTTTGACTCTGTGACTCCGTGCTGTAGTGCTCTGTGTCTCTTTGACTCTGTGCTGTAGTGCTCTATGATTCTATGACTCTGTGCTGTAGTGCTCTATGACTCTGTGCTGTAGTGTTCTGTGACTCTGTGCTGTAGTTCTCTATGACTCTATGACTCTGTGCTGTAATGCTCTATGACTCTATCACTCGGTGCTGTAGTGCTCTTTGGCTCTATGACTCTGTGCTGTAGTGCTCCCTGATTCTATGACTCTCTGCCGTAGTGCTCTATGACTCTGTGCGATAGTGCTCTATGACTCTATGACTCTGTGCTGTAGTGCTCTATGATGCTATGACTGTTCTATAGTGCTCTATCACTCTATGACTGTGCTGTAGTGCTCTATAACTCTATGACTCTGTGCTGTAGTGCTCTATGACTCTGTGCTGTACTGCTCTATGACTCTGTGCTTTCGTGCTCTTTGACTCTGTGACTCTGTGCTGTAGTGCTCCATGTCTCCTTGACTCTGTGCTGTAGTGCTCTATGATTCTACGACTCTGTGCTGTAGTGCTCTATGTCTCTGTGACTCTGTGCTGTAGTGCTCTATGTCTCTATGACTCTCTGCTGTACTGCTCTATGACTCTATGACTCTGTGCTGTAGTGCTCTCTGACTCTGTACTGTAGTGCTCTATGATCCTATCACTCTGTGCTGTAGTGTTCTGTGACTCTGTGCTGTAGTGCTCTATGACTCTATGAATCTGTGCTGTAGTGCTCTATCACTCTATGACACTGTGCTGTAGTGCTCTATGTCTCTATGACTCTGTGCTGTAGTGCTCTATGACTATGCTGTAGTGCTCTATGACTCTATGACTCTATGCTGTAGTGCTCTTTGACTCCAAGACTGTGTGTAGTGCTCTATCACTCTATGACACTATGCTGTAGTGCTCTATGTCTCTATGACTCTGTACTGTAGTGCTCTATGACTATGCTGTAGTGCTCTATGACTCTCTGACTCTATGCTGTAGTGATCTATGAATCCAAGACTGTGCTGTAGTGCTCTATGACTCTATGACTCTGTACTGTTGTGCTCTATGATTCTATCACTCTCTGCTGTAGTGCTCTATGACTCTATGCTGTAGTGCTCTATGACTCTGTGCTGTAGTGCTCTATGACTCTACGAATCTGTGCCTTAGTGCTCTATGACTGTGCTGTAGTGCTCTATGACTCTATGACTCTGTGCTGTAGTGCTCTATGACGCTGTGCTGTAATGCTCTATCACTCTATGACTCTGTGCTCCAGTGCTCTGTGAGACTATGACTCTGTGCTGTAGTGCTCTCTGACTCTGTGACTCTGTGACTCTGTGCTGTAGTGCTCTATGACTCTGTGCTGTAGTGCTTTATGACTCTATGACTCTCTGCTGTAGTGCTCTGTGACTCAAAGACTGTGCTGTAGTGCTCTATGACTCTGTGACTCTGTGCTATTGTACTCTATGATTCTATTACTCTGTGCTGTAGTGCTCTATGACTCTATGACTCTGTGCTATAGTACTCTAAGATTCTATGACTCTGTGCTGTAGTGCTCTATGACTGTGATGTAGTGCTCTATGACTGTATGACTCTGTGCTGTAGTTCTCTCTGACTCTATACTGTAGTGCTCTATGACCCTATAACTCTGTACAGCAGTGCTCTTTGACTCTGTGACTCCGTGCTGTAGTGCTCTGTGTCTCTTTGACTCTGTGCTGTAGTGCTCTATGATTCTATGACTCTGTGCTGTAGTGCTCTATGACTCTGTGCTGTAGTGTTCTGTGACTCTGTGCTGTAGTTCTCTATGACTCTATGACTCTGTGCTGTAATGCTCTATGACTCTATCACTCGGTGCTGTAGTGCTCTTTGGCTCTATGACTCTGTGCTGTAGTGCTCCCTGATTCTATGACTCTCTACCGTAGTGTTCTGTGACTCTGTGCTGTAGTGCTCTATGACTCTATGAATCTGTGCTGTAGTGCTCTATCACTCTATGACACTGTGCTGTAGTGTTCTATCTCTCTATGACTCTGTGCTGTAGTGCTCTATGACTATGCTGTAGTGCTCTATGACTCTATGACTCTATGCTGTAGTGCTCTATGACTCCAAAACTGTGTGCAGTGCTCTATCACTCTATGACACTGTGCTGTAATGCTCTATGTCTCTATGACTCTGTGCTGTAGTGTTCTGTGACTCTGTGCTGTAGTTCTCTATGACTCTATGACTCTGTGCTGTAATGCTCTATGACTCTATCACTCGGTGCTGTAGTGCTCTTTGGCTCTATGACTCTGTGCTGTAGTGCTCCCTGATTCTATGACTCTCTGCCGTAGTGCTCTATGACTCTGTGCGATAGTGCTCTATGACTCTATGACTCTGTGCTGTAGTGCTCTATGATGCTATGACTGTTCTATAGTGCTCTATCACTCTATGACTGTGCTGTAGTGCTCTATAACTCTATGACTCTGTGCTGTAGTGCTCTATGACTCTGTGCTGTACTGCTCTATGACTCTGTGCTTTCGTGCTCTTTGACTCTGTGACTCTGTGCTGTAGTGCTCCATGTCTCCTTGACTCTGTGCTGTAGTGCTCTATGATTCTACGACTCTGTGCTGTAGTGCTCTATGTCTCTGTGACTCTGTGCTGTAGTGCTCTATGTCTCTATGACTCTCTGCTGTACTGCTCTATGACTCTATGACTCTGTGCTGTAGTGCTCTCTGACTCTGTACTGTAGTGCTCTATGATCCTATCACTCTGTGCTGTAGTGTTCTGTGACTCTGTGCTGTAGTGCTCTATGACTCTATGAATCTGTGCTGTAGTGCTCTATCACTCTATGACACTGTGCTGTAGTGCTCTATGTCTCTATGACTCTGTGCTGTAGTGCTCTATGACTATGCTGTAGTGCTCTATGACTCTATGACTCTATGCTGTAGTGCTCTTTGACTCCAAGACTGTGTGTAGTGCTCTATCACTCTATGACACTATGCTGTAGTGCTCTATGTCTCTATGACTCTGTACTGTAGTGCTCTATGACTATGCTGTAGTGCTCTATGACTCTCTGACTCTATGCTGTAGTGATCTATGAATCCAAGACTGTGCTGTAGTGCTCTATGACTCTATGACTCTGTACTGTTGTGCTCTATGATTCTATCACTCTCTGCTGTAGTGCTCTATGACTCTATGCTGTAGTGCTCTATGACTCTGTGCTGTAGTGCTCTATGACTCTACGAATCTGTGCCTTAGTGCTCTATGACTGTGCTGTAGTGCTCTATGACTCTATGACTCTGTGCTGTAGTGCTCTATGACGCTGTGCTGTAATGCTCTATCACTCTATGACTCTGTGCTCCAGTGCTCTGTGAGACTATGACTCTGTGCTGTAGTGCTCTCTGACTCTGTGACTCTGTGACTCTGTGCTGTAGTGCTCTATGACTCTGTGCTGTAGTGCTTTATGACTCTATGACTCTCTGCTGTAGTGCTCTGTGACTCAAAGACTGTGCTGTAGTGCTCTATGACTCTGTGACTCTGTGCTATTGTACTCTATGATTCTATTACTCTGTGCTGTAGTGCTCTATGACTCTATGACTCTGTGCTATAGTACTCTAAGATTCTATGACTCTGTGCTGTAGTGCTCTATGACTGTGATGTAGTGCTCTATGACTGTATGACTCTGTGCTGTAGTTCTCTCTGACTCTATACTGTAGTGCTCTATGACCCTATAACTCTGTACAGCAGTGCTCTTTGACTCTGTGACTCCGTGCTGTAGTGCTCTGTGTCTCTTTGACTCTGTGCTGTAGTGCTCTATGATTCTATGACTCTGTGCTGTAGTGCTCTATGACTCTGTGCTGTAGTGTTCTGTGACTCTGTGCTGTAGTTCTCTATGACTCTATGACTCTGTGCTGTAATGCTCTATGACTCTATCACTCGGTGCTGTAGTGCTCTTTGGCTCTATGACTCTGTGCTGTAGTGCTCCCTGATTCTATGACTCTCTACCGTAGTGTTCTGTGACTCTGTGCTGTAGTGCTCTATGACTCTATGAATCTGTGCTGTAGTGCTCTATCACTCTATGACACTGTGCTGTAGTGTTCTATCTCTCTATGACTCTGTGCTGTAGTGCTCTATGACTATGCTGTAGTGCTCTATGACTCTATGACTCTATGCTGTAGTGCTCTATGACTCCAAAACTGTGTGCAGTGCTCTATCACTCTATGACACTGTGCTGTAATGCTCTATGTCTCTATGACTCTGTGCTGTAGTGTTCTGTGACTCTGTGCTGTAGTTCTCTATGACTCTATGACTCTGTGCTGTAATGCTCTATGACTCTATCACTCGGTGCTGTAGTGCTCTTTGGCTCTATGACTCTGTGCTGTAGTGCTCCCTGATTCTATGACTCTCTGCCGTAGTGCTCTATGACTCTGTGCGATAGTGCTCTATGACTCTATGACTCTGTGCTGTAGTGCTCTATGATGCTATGACTGTTCTATAGTGCTCTATCACTCTATGACTGTGCTGTAGTGCTCTATAACTCTATGACTCTGTGCTGTAGTGCTCTATGACTCTGTGCTGTACTGCTCTATGACTCTGTGCTTTCGTGCTCTTTGACTCTGTGACTCTGTGCTGTAGTGCTCCATGTCTCCTTGACTCTGTGCTGTAGTGCTCTATGATTCTACGACTCTGTGCTGTAGTGCTCTATGTCTCTGTGACTCTGTGCTGTAGTGCTCTATGTCTCTATGACTCTCTGCTGTACTGCTCTATGACTCTATGACTCTGTGCTGTAGTGCTCTCTGACTCTGTACTGTAGTGCTCTATGATCCTATCACTCTGTGCTGTAGTGTTCTGTGACTCTGTGCTGTAGTGCTCTATGACTCTATGAATCTGTGCTGTAGTGCTCTATCACTCTATGACACTGTGCTGTAGTGCTCTATGTCTCTATGACTCTCTGCTGTAGTGCTCTATGACTATGCTGTAGTGCTCTATGACTCTATGACTCTATGCTGTAGTGCTCTATGACTCCAAGACTGTGTGTAGTGCTCTATCACTCTATGACACTATGCTGTAGTGCTCTATGTCTCTATGACTCTGTACTGTAGTGCTCTATGACTATGCTGTAGTGCTCTATGACTCTCTGACTCTATGCTGTAGTGCTCTATGAATCCAAGACTGTGCTGTAGTGCTCTATGACTCTATGACTCTGTGCTGTTGTGCTCTATGATTCTATCACTCTCTGCTGTAGTGCTCTATGACTCTATGCTGTAGTGCTCTATGACTCTGTGCTGTAGTGCTCTATGACTCTACGAATCTGTGCCTTAGTGCTCTATGACTGTGCTGTAGTGCTCTATGACTCTATGACTCTGTGCTGTAGTGCTCTATGACGCTGTGCTATAATGCTCTATCACTCTATGATTCTGTGCTCCAGTGCTCTGTGAGACTATGACTCTGTGCTGTAGTGCTCTCTGACTCTGTGACTCTGTGACTCTGTGCTGTAGTGCTCTATGACTCTGTGCTGTAGTGCTTTATGACTCTATGACTCTCTGCTGTAGTGCTCTATGACTCAAAGACTGTGCTGTAGTGCTCTATGACTCTGTGACTCTGTGCTATTGTACTCTATGATTCTATTACTCTGTGCTGTAGTGCTCTATGACTCTATGACTCTGTGCTATAGTACTCTAAGATTCTATGACTCTGTGCTGTAGTGCTCTATGACTGTGATGTAGTGCTCTATGACTGTATGACTCTGTGCTGTAGTTCTCTCTGACTCTATACTGTAGTGCTCTATGACCCTATAAGTCTGTACAGCAGTGCTCTTTGACTCTGTGACTCCGTGCTGTAGTGCTCTGTGTCTCTTTGACTCTGTGCTGTAGTGCTCTATGATTCTATGACTCTGTGCTGTAGTGCTCTATGACTCTGTGCTGTAGTGTTCTGTGACTCTGTGCTGTAGTTCTCTATGACTCTATGACTCTGTGCTGTAATGCTCTATGACTCTATCACTCGGTGCTGTAGTGCTCTTTGGCTCTATGACTCTGTGCTGTAGTGCTCCCTGATTCTATGACTCTCTACCGTAGTGCTCTATGACTCTGTGCGATAGTGCTCTATGACTCTATGACTCTGTGCTGTAGTGCTCTATGATGCTATGACTGTTCTATAGTGCTCTATCACTCTATGACTCTGTGCTGTAGTGCTCTATAACTCTATGACTCTGTGCTGTAGTGCTCTATGACTCTGTGCTGTACTGCTCTATGACTCTGTGCTTTCGTGCTCTTTGACTCTGTGAATCTGTGCTGTAGTGCTCCATGTCTCTTTGACTCTGTGCTGTAGTGCTCTATGATTCTACGACTCTGTGCTGTAGTGCTCTATGTCTCTGTGACTCTGTGCTGTAGTACTCTATGTCTCTATGACTCTCTGTTGTACTGCTCTATGACTCTATGACTCTGTGCTGTAGTGCTCTCTGACTCTGTACTGTAGTGCTCTATGATCCTATCACTCTGTGCTGTAGTGTTCTGTGACTCTGTGCTGTAGTGCTCTATGACTCTATGAATCTGTGCTGTAGTGCTCTATCACTCTATGACACTGTGCTGTAGTGCTCTATGTCTCTATGACTCCGTGCTGTAGTGCTCTATGTCTATGCTGTAGTGCTCTATGACTCTATGACTCTATGCTGTAGTGCTCTATGAATCCAAGACTGTGCTGTAGTGCTCTATGACTCTATGACTCTGTGCTGTTGTGCTCTATGATTCTATCACTCTCTGCTGTAGTGCTCTATGACTCTATGCTGTAGTGCTCTATGACTCTGTGCTGTAGTGCTCTATGACTCTACGAATCTGTGCCTTAGTGCTCTATGACTGTGCTGTAGTGCTCTATGACTCTATCACTCTGTGCTGTAGTGCTCTATGACGCTGTGCTGTAATGCTCTATCACTCTATGACTCTGTGCTCCAGTGCTCTGTGAGACTATGACTCTGTGCTGTAGTGCTCTCTGACTCTGTGACTCTGTGACTCTGTGCTGTAGTGCTCTATGACTCTGTGCTGTAGTGCTTTATGACTCTATGACTCTCTGCTGTAGTGCTCTATGACTCTGTGCTTTAGTGGTCTTTGACTCTATGACTCTGTGCTGTAGTGCTCTATGTCTCTTTGACTCTGTGCTGTAGTGCTCTGTGACTCTATGACTGTGCTGTAGTGCTCTATGACTCTATCACTCGGTGCTGTAGTGCTCTTTGGCTCTATCACTCTGTGCTGTAGTGCTCCATGATTCTATGACTTTGTGCTGTAGTGTTCTATGATGCTATGACTGTGCTGTAGTGCTCTATGATTCTACGACTCTGTGCTGTAGTGCTCTATGACTCTATGACTCTGTGCTGTAGTGCTCTAAGACTCTGTGCTGTAGTGCTCTGTGACTCTATGACTCTGTGCTGTAGTGCTCTCTGACTCTGTGCTGTGGTGCTCTATGACTCTATGACCCTGTGCTGTAGTGCTCTGTGAGTCTGTGCTGTAGTGCTGTATGACTCTATGACTCTGTGTTGTAGTGCTCTATGACTCTGTGCTGTAGTGCTCTATGACTGTGCTGTAGTGCTCTCTGACTGTGCTTTAGTGCTCTATGACTCTGCGCTGTACTGCCTTATCGCTCTATGACGCTGTGCAATAGTACTCTATGTGCTGTAGTGCTCTGTGACTGTGCTGTAGTGCTCTATGACTCTGTGCTGTAGTGCTCTATGACTCTATGACTCTGTGCTGTAGTGCTCTATGACTCTATGACTCTGTGCTGTAGTGTTCTGTGACTCTGTGCTGTAGTGCTCTATGACTCTAATACTCTGTGCTGTAGTGCTCTATGACTCTGTGCTGTAGTGTTCTGTGACTCTGTGCTGTAGTGCTCTATGACTCTATGAATCTGTGCTGTAGTGCTCTATCACTCTATGACACTGTGCTGTAGTGCTCTATCTCTCTATGACTCTGTGCTGTAGTGCTCTATGACTATGCTGTAGTGCTCTATGACTCTATGACTCTATGCTGTAGTGCTCTATGACTCCAAAACTGTGTGCAGTGCTCTATCACTCTATGACACTGTGCTGTAATGCTCTATGTCTCTATGACTCTGTGCTGTAGTGCTCTATGACTATGCTGTAGTGCTCTATGACTCTATGACTCTCTGCTGTAGTACTCTATCACTCCAAGACTGTGCTGTAGTGCTCTATGACTCTGTGACTCTGTGCTATTGTACTCTATGATTCTATTACTCTGTGCTGTAGTGCTCTATGACTCTGTGCTGCAGTGCTCTATGACTCTATGACTCTGTGCTATAGTACTCTATGATTCTATTACTCTGTGCTGTAGTGCTCTATGACTGTGCTGTCGTGCTCTATGACTCTGTGCTGTATTGCTCTATGACTCTGTGCTGTAGTGTTCTGTGACTCTGTGCTGTAGTTCTCTATGACTCTATCCTGCAGTGCTCCATGATCCTATGACTCTGTACAGCAGTGCTCTTTGACTCTGTGACTCCGTGCTGTAGTGCTCTGTGTCTCTTTGACTCTGTGCTGTAGTGCTCTATGATTCTATGACTCTGTGCTGTAGTGCTCTATGACTCTGTGCTGTAGTGTTCTGTGACTCTGTGCTGTAGTTCTCTATGACTCTATGACTCTGTGCTGTAATGCTCTATGACTCTATCACTCGGTGCTGTAGTGCTCTTTGGCTCTATGACTCTGTGCTGTAGTGCTCCCTGATTCTATGACTCTCTGCCGTAGTGCTCTATGACTCTGTGCGATAGTGCTCTATGACTCTATGACTCTGTGCTGTAGTGCTCTATGATGCTATGACTGTTCTATAGTGCTCTATCACTCTATGACTGTGCTGTAGTGCTCTATAACTCTATGACTCTGTGCTGTAGTGCTCTATGACTCTGTGCTGTACTGCTCTATGACTCTGTGCTTTCGTGCTCTTTGACTCTGTGACTCTGTGCTGTAGTGCTCCATGTCTCCTTGACTCTGTGCTGTAGTGCTCTATGATTCTACGACTCTGTGCTGTAGTGCTCTATGTCTCTGTGACTCTGTGCTGTTGTGCTCTATGTCTCTATGACTCTCTGCTGTACTGCTCTATGACTCTATGACTCTGTGCTGTAGTGCTCTCTGACTCTGTACTGTAGTGCCCTATGATCCTATCTCTCTGTGCTGTAGTGTTCTGTGACTCTGTGCTGTAGTGCTCTATGACTCTATGAATCTGTGCTGTAGTGCTCTATCACTCTATGACACTGTGCTGTAGTGCTCTATGTCTCTATGACTCTGTGCTGTAGTGCTCTATGACTATGCTGTAGTGCTCTATGACTCTATGACTCTATGCTGTAGTGCTCTTTGACTCCAAGACTGTGTGTAGTGCTCTATCACTCTATGACACTATGCTGTAGTGCTCTATGTCTCTATGACTCTGTACTGTAGTGCTCTATGACTATGCTGTAGTGCTCTATGACTCTCTGACTCTATGCTGTAGTGATCTATGAATCCAAGACTGTGCTGTAGTGCTCTATGACTCTATGACTCTGTACTGTTGTGCTCTATGATTCTATCACTCTCTGCTGTAGTGCTCTATGACTCTATGCTGTAGTGCTCTATGACTCTGTGCTGTAGTGCTCTATGACTCTACGAATCTGTGCCTTAGTGCTCTATGACTGTGCTGTAGTGCTCTATGACTCTATGACTCTGTGCTGTAGTGCTCTATGACGCTGTGCTGTAATGCTCTATCACTCTATGACTCTGTGCTCCAGTGCTCTGTGAGACTATGACTCTGTGCTGTAGTGCTCTCTGACTCTGTGACTCTGTGACTCTGTGCTGTAGTGCTCTATGACTCTGTGCTGTAGTGCTTTATGACTCTATGACTCTCTGCTGTAGTGCTCTGTGACTCAAAGACTGTGCTGTAGTGCTCTATGACTCTGTGACTCTGTGCTATTGTACTCTATGATTCTATTACTCTGTGCTGTAGTGCTCTATGACTCTATGACTCTGTGCTATAGTACTCTAAGATTCTATGACTCTGTGCTGTAGTGCTCTATGACTGTGATGTAGTGCTCTATGACTGTATGACTCTGTGCTGTAGTTCTCTCTGACTCTATACTGTAGTGCTCTATGACCCTATAACTCTGTACAGCAGTGCTCTTTGACTCTGTGACTCCGTGCTGTAGTGCTCTGTGTCTCTTTGACTCTGTGCTGTAGTGCTCTATGATTCTATGACTCTGTGCTGTAGTGCTCTATGACTCTGTGCTGTAGTGTTCTGTGACTCTGTGCTGTAGTTCTCTATGACTCTATGACTCTGTGCTGTAATGCTCTATGACTCTATCACTCGGTGCTGTAGTGCTCTTTGGGTCTATGACTCTGTGCTGTAGTGCTCCCTGATTCTATGACTCTCTACCGTAGTGTTCTGTGACTCTGTGCTGTAGTGCTCTATGACTCTATGAATCTGTGCTGTAGTGCTCTATCACTCTATGACACTGTGCTGTAGTGTTCTATCTCTCTATGACTCTGTGCTGTAGTGCTCTATGACTATGCTGTAGTGCTCTATGACTCTATGACTCTATGCTGTAGTGCTCTATGACTCCAAAACTGTGTGCAGTGCTCTATCACTCTATGACACTGTGCTGTAATGCTCTATGTCTCTATGACTCTGTGCTGTAGTGTTCTGTGACTCTGTGCTGTAGTTCTCTATGACTCTATGACTCTGTGCTGTAATGCTCTATGACTCTATCACTCGGTGCTGTAGTGCTCTTTGGCTCTATGACTCTGTGCTGTAGTGCTCCCTGATTCTATGACTCTCTGCCGTAGTGCTCTATGACTCTGTGCGATAGTGCTCTATGACTCTATGACTCTGTGCTGTAGTGCTCTATGATGCTATGACTGTTCTATAGTGCTCTATCACTCTATGACTGTGCTGTAGTGCTCTATAACTCTATGACTCTGTGCTGTAGTGCTCTATGACTCTGTGCTGTACTGCTCTATGACTCTGTGCTTTCGTGCTCTTTGACTCTGTGACTCTGTGCTGTAGTGCTCCATGTCTCCTTGACTCTGTGCTGTAGTGCTCTATGATTCTACGACTCTGTGCTGTAGTGCTCTATGTCTCTGTGACTCTGTGCTGTAGTGCTCTATGTCTCTATGACTCTCTGCTGTACTGCTCTATGACTCTATGACTCTGTGCTGTAGTGCTCTCTGACTCTGTACTGTAGTGCTCTATGATCCTATCACTCTGTGCTGTAGTGTTCTGTGACTCTGTGCTGTAGTGCTCTATGACTCTATGAATCTGTGCTGTAGTGCTCTATCACTCTATGACACTGTGCTGTAGTGCTCTATGTCTCTATGACTCTGTGCTGTAGTGCTCTATGACTATGCTGTAGTGCTCTATGACTCTATGACTCTATGCTGTAGTGCTCTTTGACTCCAAGACTGTGTGTAGTGCTCTATCACTCTATGACACTATGCTGTAGTGCTCTATGTCTCTATGACTCTGTACTGTAGTGCTCTATGACTATGCTGTAGTGCTCTATGACTCTCTGACTCTATGCTGTAGTGATCTATGAATCCAAGACTGTGCTGTAGTGCTCTATGACTCTATGACTCTGTACTGTTGTGCTCTATGATTCTATCACTCTCTGCTGTAGTGCTCTATGACTCTATGCTGTAGTGCTCTATGACTCTGTGCTGTAGTGCTCTATGACTCTACGAATCTGTGCCTTAGTGCTCTATGACTGTGCTGTAGTGCTCTATGACTCTATGACTCTGTGCTGTAGTGCTCTATGACGCTGTGCTGTAATGCTCTATCACTCTATGACTCTGTGCTCCAGTGCTCTGTGAGACTATGACTCTGTGCTGTAGTGCTCTCTGACTCTGTGACTCTGTGACTCTGTGCTGTAGTGCTCTATGACTCTGTGCTGTAGTGCTTTATGACTCTATGACTCTCTGCTGTAGTGCTCTGTGACTCAAAGACTGTGCTGTAGTGCTCTATGACTCTGTGACTCTGTGCTATTGTACTCTATGATTCTATTACTCTGTGCTGTAGTGCTCTATGACTCTATGACTCTGTGCTATAGTACTCTAAGATTCTATGACTCTGTGCTGTAGTGCTCTATGACTGTGATGTAGTGCTCTATGACTGTATGACTCTGTGCTGTAGTTCTCTCTGACTCTATACTGTAGTGCTCTATGACCCTATAACTCTGTACAGCAGTGCTCTTTGACTCTGTGACTCCGTGCTGTAGTGCTCTGTGTCTCTTTGACTCTGTGCTGTAGTGCTCTATGATTCTATGACTCTGTGCTGTAGTGCTCTATGACTCTGTGCTGTAGTGTTCTGTGACTCTGTGCTGTAGTTCTCTCTGACTCTATGACTCTGTGCTGTAATGCTCTATGACTCTATCACTCGGTGCTGTAGTGCTCTTTGGCTCTATGACTCTGTGCTGTAGTGCTCCCTGATTCTATGACTCTCTACCGTAGTGCTCTATGACTCTGTGCGATAGTGCTCTATGACTCTATGACTCTGTGCTGTAGTGCTCTATGATGCTATGACTGTTCTATAGTGCTCTATCACTCTATGACTCTGTGCTGTAGTGCTCTATGACTCTATGACTCTGTGCTGTAGTGCTCTATGACTCTGTGCTGTACTGCTCTATGACTCTGTGCTTTCGTGCTCTTTGACTCTGTGACTCTGTGCTGGTAGTGCTCCATGTCTCTTTGACTCTGTGCTGTAGTGCTCTATGATTCTACGACTCTGTGCTGTAGTGCTCTATGTCTCTGTGACTCTGTGCTGTAGTGCTCTCTGACTCTGTACTGTAGTGCTCTATGATCCTATCACTCTGTGCTGTAGTGTTCTGTGACTCTGTGCTGTAGTGCTCTATGACTCTATGAATCTGTGCTGTAGTGCTCTATCACTCTATGACACTGTGCTGTAGTGCTCTATGTCTCTATGACTCCGTGCTGTAGTGCTCTATGACTATGCTGTAGTGCTCTATGACTCTATGACTCTATGCTGTAGTGCTCTATGAATCCAAGACTGTGCTGTAGTGCTCTATGACTCTATGACTCTGTGCTGTTGTGCTCTATGATTCTATCACTCTCTGCTGTAGTGCTCTATGACTCTATGCTGTAGTGCTCTATGACTCTGTGCTGTAGTGCTCTATGACTCTACGAATCTGTGCCTTAGTGCTCTATGACTGTGCTGTAGTGCTCTATGACTCTATCACTCTGTGCTGTAGTGCTCTATGACGCTGTGCTGTAATGCTCTATCACTCTATGACTCTGTGCTCCAGTGCTCTGTGAGACTATGACTCTGTGCTGTAGTGCTCTCTGACTCTGTGACTCTGTGACTCTGTGCTGTAGTGCTCTATGACTCTGTGCTGTAGTGCTTTATGACTCTATGACTCTCTGCTGTAGTGCTCTATGACTCTGTGCTTTAGTGGTCTTTGACTCTATGACTCTGTGCTGTAGTGCTCTATGTCTCTTTGACTCTGTGCTGTAGTGCTCTGTGACTCTATGACTGTGCTGTAGTGCTCAATGACTCTATCACTCGGTGCTGTAGTGCTCTTTGGCTCTATCACTCTGTGCTGTAGTGCTCCATGATTCTATGACTTTGTGCTGTAGTGTTCTATGATGCTATGACTGTGCTGTAGTGCTCTATGATTCTACGACTCTGTGCTGTAGTGCTCTATGACTCTATGACTCTGTGCTGTAGTGCTCTAAGACTCTGTGCTGTAGTGCTCTGTGACTCTATGACTCTGTGCTGTAGTGCTCTCTGACTCTGTGCTGTGGTGCTCTATGACTCTATAACCCTGTGCTGTAGTGCTCTGTGAGTCCGTGCTGTAGTGCTGTATGACTCTATGACTCTGTGTTGTAGTGCTCTATGACTCTGTGCTGTAGTGCTCTATGACTGTGCTGTAGTGCTCTCTGACTGTGCTTTAGTGCTCTATGACTCTGCGCTGTACTGCCTTATCGCTCTATGACGCTGTGCTATAGTACTCTATGTGCTGTAGTGCTCTGTGACTGTGCTGTAGTGCTCTATGCCTCTGTGCTGTAGTGCTCTATGACTCTATGCCTCTGTGCTGTAGTGCTCTATGACTCTATGACTCTGTGCTGTAGTGTTCTGTGACTCTGTGCTGTAGTGCTCTATGACTCTAATACTCTGTGCTGTAGTGCTCTATGACTCTGTGCTGTAGTGTTCTGTGACTCTGTGCTGTAGTGCTCTATGACTCTATGAATCTGTGCTGTAGTGCTCTATCACTCTATGACACTGTGCTGTAGTGCTCTATCTCTCTATGACTCTGTGCTGTAGTGCTCTATGACTATGCTGTAGTGCTCTATGTCTCTATGACTCTATGCTGTAGTGCTCTATGATTCCAAAACTGTGTGCAGTGCTCTATCACTCTATGACACTGTGCTGTAATGCTCTATGTCTCTATGACTCTGTGCTGTAGTGCTCTATGACTATGCTGTAGTGCTCTATGACTCTATGACTCTCTGCTGTAGTGCTCTATCACTCCAAGACTGTGCTGTAGTGCTCTATGACTCTGTGACTCTGTGCTATTGTACTCTATGATTCTATTACTCTGTGCTGTAGTGCTCTATGACTCTGTGCTGCAGTGCTCTATGACTCTATGACTCTGTGCTATAGTACTCTATGATTCTATGACTCTGTGCTGTAGTGCTCTATGACTGTGCTGTCGTGCTCTATGACTCTGTGCTGTATTGCTCTATGACTGTGATGTAGTGCTCTATGACTGTATGACCTCTGTGCTGTAGTTCTCTCTGACTCTATACTGTAGTGCTCTATGATCCTATGACTCTGTACAGCAGTGCTCTTTGACTCTGTGACTCCGTGCTGTAGTGCTCTGTGTCTCTTTGACTCTGTGCTGTAGTGCTCTATGACTCTGTGCTGTAGTGTTCTGTGACTCTGTGCTGTAGTTCTCTATGACTCTATGACTCTGTGCTGTAATGCTCTATGACTCTATCACTCGGTGCTGTAGTGTCTTTGGCTCTATGACTCTGTGCTGTAGTGCTCCCTGATTCTATGACTCTCTGCCGTAGTGCTCTATGACTCTGTGCGATAGTGCTCTATGACTCTATGACTCTGTGCTGTAGTGCTCTATGATGCTATGACTGTTCTATAGTGCTCTATCACTCTATGACTCTGTGCTTGTAGTGCTCTATAACTCTATGACCCTGTGCTGTAGTGCTCTATGACTCTGTGCTGTACTGCTCTATGACTCTGTGCTTTCGTGCTCTTTGACTCTGTGACTCTGTGCTGTAGTGCTCCATGTCTCTTTGACTCTGTGCTGTAGTGCTCTATGATTCTACGACTCTGTGCTGTAGTGCGCTATGTCTCTGTGACTCTGTGCTGTAGTGCTCTATGTCTCTATGACTCTCTGCTGTACTGCTCTATGACTCTATGACTCTGTGCTGTAGTGCTCTCTGACTCTGTACTGTAGTGCTCTATGATCCTATCACTCTGTGCTGTAGTGTTCTGTGACTCTGTGCTGTAGTGCTCTATGACTCTATGAATCTGTGCTGTAGTGCTCTATCACTCTATGACACTGTGCTGTAGTGCTCTATGTCTCTATGACTCTGTGCTGTAGTGCTCTATGACTATGCTGTAGTGCTCTATGACTCTATGACTCTATGCTGTAGTGCTCTATGACTCCAAGACTGTGTGTAGTGCTCTATCACTCTATGACACTGTGCTGTAGTGCTCTATGTCTCTATGACTCTGTACTGTAGTGCTCTATGACTATGCTGTAGTGCTCTATGACTCTATGACTCTATGCTGTAGTGCTCTATGAATCCAAGACTGTGCTGTAGTGCTCTATGACTCTATGCTGTAGTGCTCTATGACTCTGTGCTGTAGTGCTCTATGACTCTACGAATCTGTGCCTTATTGCTCTATTACTGTGCTGTAGTGCTCTATGACTCTATGACTCTGTGCTGTAGTGCTCTATGACGCTGTGCTGTAATACTCTATCACTCTATGACTCTATGACTCTGTGCTGTAGTGCACTCTGACTCTGTACTGTAGTGCACTATGATCCTATCACTCTGTGCTGTAGTGTTCTGTGACTCTTTGCTGTAGTGCTCTATGACTCTATGAATCTGTGCTGTAGTGCTCTATCACTCTATGACACTGTGCTGTAGTGCTCTATGACTCCAAGACTGTGTGTAGTGCTCTATCACTCTATGACACTGTGGTGTAGTGCTCTCTGTCTCTATGACTCTGTACTGTAGTGCTCTATGACTATGCTGTAGTGCTCTATGACTCTATGACTCTATGCTGTAGTGCTCTATGAATCCAAGACTGTGCTGTAGTGCTCTATGACTCTATGACTCTGTGCTGTTGTGCTCTATGATTCTATCACTCTCTGCTGTAGTGCTCTATGACTCTATGCTGTAGTGCTCTATGACTCTGTGCTGTAGTGCTCTATGACTCTACGAATCTGTGCCTTAGTGCTCTATGACTGTGCTGTAGTGCTCTATGACTCTATGACTCTGTGCTGTAGTGCTCTATGACGCTGTGCTGTAATGCTCTATCACTCTATGACTCTGTGCTCCAGTGCTCTGTGAGACTATGACTCTGTGCTGTAGTGCTCTCTGACTCTGTGACTCTGTGACTCTGTGCTGTAGTGCTCTATGACTCTGTGCTGTAGTGCTTTATGACTCTATGACTCTCTGCTGTAGTGCTCTATGACTCAAAGACTGTGCTGTAGTGCTCTATGACTCTGTGACTCTGTGCTATTGTACTCTATGATTCTATTACTCTGTGCTGTAGTGCTCTATGACTCTGTGCTGCAGTGCTCTATGACTCTATGACTCTGTGCTATAGTACTCTAAGATTCTATGACTCTGTGTTGTAGTGCTCTATGACTGTGCTGTAGTGCTCTATGACTCTGTGCTGTATTGCTCTATGACTGTGATGTAGTGCTCTATGACTGTATGACTCTGTGCTGTAGTTCTCTCTGACTCTATACTGTAGTGCTCTATGATCCTATGACTCTGTACAGCAGTGTTCTTTGACTCTGTGACTCCGTGCTGTAGTGCTCTGTGTCTCTTTGACTCTGTGCTGTAGTGCTCTATGATTCTATGACTCTGTGCTGTAGTGCTCTATGACTCTGTGCTGTAGTGTTCTGTGACTCTGTGCTGTAGTACTCTATGACTCTATGACTCTGTGCTGTAATGCTCTATGACTCTATCACTCGGTGCTGTAGTGCTCTTTGGCTCTATGACTCTGTGCTGTAGTGCTCCCTGATTCTATGACTCTCTGCCGTAGTGCTCTATGATTCTACGACTCTGTGCTGTAGTGCTCTATGTCTCTGTGACTCTGTGCTGTAGTGCTCTATGTCTCTGTGACTCTGTGCTGTAGTGCTCTATGTCTCTATGACTCTCTGCTGTACTGCTCTATGACTCTATGACTCTGTGCTGTAGTGCTCTCTGACTCTGTACTATAGTGCTCTATGATCCTATCACTCTGTGCTGTAGTGTTCTGTGACTCTGTGCTGTAGTGCTCTATGACTCTATGAATCTGTGCTGTAGTGCTCTATCACTCTATGACACTGTGCTGTAGTGCTCTATGTCTCTATGACTCTGTGCTGTAGTGCTCTATGACTATGCTGTAGTGCTCTATGACTCTATGACTCTATGCTGTAGTGCTCTATGACTCCAAGACTGTCACTCTATGACACTGTGCTGTAGTGCTCTATGTCTCTATGACTCTGTACTGTAGTGCTCTATGACTATGCTGTAGTGCTCTATGACTCTATGACTCTATGCTGTAGTGCTCTATGAATCCAAGACTGTGCTGTAGTGCTCTATGACTCTATGACTCTGTGCTGTTGTGCTCTATGATTCTATCACTCTCTGCTGTAGTGCTCTATGACTCTATGCTGTAGTGCTCTATGACTCTGTGCTGTAGTGCTCTATGACTCTACGAATCTGTGCCTTAGTGCTCTATGACTGTGCTGTAGTGCTCTATGACTCTATGACTCTGTGCTGTAGTGCTCTATGACGCTGTGCTGTAATGCTCTATCACTCTATGACTCTGTGCTCCAGTGCTCTGTGAGACTATGACTCTGTGCTGTAGTGCTCTCTGACTCTGTGACTCTGTGACTCTGTGCTGTAGTGCTCTATGACTCTGTGCTGTAGTGCTTTATGACTCTATGACTCTCTGCTGTAGTGCTCTATGACTCAAAGACTGTGCTGTGGTGCTCTATGACTCTGTGACTCTGTGCTATTGTACTCTATGATTCTATTACTCTGTGCTGTAGTGCTCTATGACTCTGTGCTGCAGTGCTCTATGACTCTATGACTCTGTGCTATAGTACTCTATGATTCTATGACTCTGTGCTGTAGTGCTCTATGACTGTATGACTCTGTGCTGTAGTTCTCTCTGACTCTATACTGTAGTGCTCTATGATCCTATGACTCTGTACAGCAGTGCTCTTTGACTCTGTGACTCCGTGCTGTAGTGCTCTGTGTCTCTTTGACTCTGTGCTGTAGTGCTCTATGATTCTATGACTCTGTGCTGTAGTGTTCTGTGACTCTGTGCTGTAGTTCTCTATGACTCTATGACTCTGTGCTGTAATGCTCTATGACTCTATCACTCGGTGCTGTAGTGCTCTTTGGCTCTATGACTCTGTGCTGTAGTGCTCCCTGATTCTATGACTCTCTGCCGTAGTGCTCTATGACTCTGTGCGATAGTGCTCTATGACTCTATGACTCTGTGCTGTAGTGCTCTATGATGCTATGACTGTTCTATAGTGCTCTATCACTCTATGACTGTGCTGTAGTGCTCTATAACTCTATGACTCTGTGCTGTAGTGCTCTATGACTGTGCTGTACTGCTCTATGACTCTGTGCTTTCGTGCTCTTTGACTCTGTGACTCTGTGCTGTAGTGCTCCATGTCTCCTTGACTCTGTGCTGTAGTGCTCTATGATTCTACGACTCTGTGCTGTAGTGCTCTATGTCTCTGTGACTCTGTGCTGTAGTGCTCTATGTCTCTATGACTCTCTGCTGTACTGCTCTATGACTCTATGACTCTGTGCTGTAGTGCTCTCTGACTCTGTACTGTAGTGCTCTATGATCCTATCACTCTGTGCTGTAGTGTTCTGTGACTCTGTGCTGTAGTGCTCTATGACTCTATGAATCTGTGCTGTAGTGCTCTATCACTCTATGACACTGTGCTGTAGTGCTCTATGTCTCTATGACTCTGTGCTGTAGTGCTCTATGACTATGCTGTAGTGCTCTATGACTCTATGACTCTATGCTGTAGTGCTCTATGACTCCAAGACTGTGTGTAGTGCTCTATCACTCTATGACACTATGCTGTAGTGCTCTATGTCTCTATGACTCTGTACTGTAGTGCTCTATGACTATGCTGTAGTGCTCTATGACTCTCTGACTCTATGCTGTAGTGCTCTATGAATCCAAGACTGTGCTGTAGTGCTCTATGACTCTATGACTCTCTTGCTGTTGTGCTCTATGATTCTATCACTCTCTGCTGTAGTGCTCTATGACTCTATGCTGTAGTGCTCTATGACTCTGTGCTGTAGTGCTCTATGACTCTACGAATCTGTGCCTTAGTGCTCTATGACTGTGCTGTAGTGCTCTATGACTCTATGACTCTGTGCTGTAGTGCTGTATGACGCTGTGCTGTAATGCTCTATCACTCTATGACTCTGTGCTCCAGTGCTCTGTGAGACTATGACTCTGTGCTGTAGTGCTCTCTGACTCTGTGACTCTGTGACTCTGTGCTGTAGTGCTCTATGACTCTGTGCTGTAGTGCTTTATGACTCTATGACTCTCTGCTGTAGTGCTCTATGACTCAAAGACTGTGCTGTAGTGCTCTATGACTCTGTGACTCTGTGCTATTGTACTCTATGATTCTATTACTCTGTGCTGTAGTGCTCTATGACTCTATGACTCTGCTATAGTACTCTAAGATTCTATGACTCTGTGCTGTAGTGCTCTATGACTGTGATGTAGTGCTCTATGACTGTATGACTCTGTGCTGTACTGCTCTATGACTCTGTGCTTTCGTGCCCTTTGACTCTGTGACTCTGTGCTGTAGTGCTCCATGTCTCTTTGACTCTGTGCTGTAGTGCTCTATGATTCTACGACTCTGTGCTGTAGTACTCTATGTCTCTGTGACTCTGTGCTGTAGTACTCTATGTCTCTATGACTCTCTGTTGTACTGCTCTATGACTCTATGACTCTGTGCTGTAGTGCTCTCTGACTCTGTACTGTAGTGCTCTATGATCCTATCACTCTGTGCTGTAGTGTTCTGTGACTCTGTGCTGTAGTGCTCTATGACTCTATGAATCTGTGCTGTAGTGCTCTATCACTCTATGACACTGTGCTGTAGTGCTCTATGTCTCTATGACTCCGTGCTGTAGTGCTCTATGACTATGCTGTAGTGCTCTATGACTCTATGACTCTATGCTGTAGTGCTCTATGAATCCAAGACTGTGCTGTAGTGCTCTATGACTCTATGACTCTGTGCTGTTGTGCTCTATGATTCTATCACTCTCTGCTGTAGTGCTCTATGACTCTATGCTGTAGTGCTCTATGACTCTGTGCTGTAGTGCTCTATGACTCTGTGCTGTAGTGCTTTATGACTCTATGACTCTCTGCTGTAGTGCTCTATGACTCAAAGACTGTGCTGTAGTGCTCTATGACTCTGTGACTCTGTGCTATTGTACTCTATGATTCTATTACTCTGTGCTGTAGTGCTCTATGACTCTATGACTCTGTGCTATAGTACTCTATGATTCTATGACTCTGTGCTGTAGTGCTCTATGACTGTGCTGTAGTGCTCTATGACTCTGTGCTGTATTGCTCTATGACTGTGATGTAGTGCTCTATGACTGTATGACTCTGTGCTGTAGTTCTCTCTGACTCTATACTGTAGTGCTCTATGACCCTATAACTCTGTACAGCAGTGCTCTTTGACTCTGTGACTCCGTGCTGTAGTGCTCTGTGTCTCTTTGACTCTGTGCTGTAGTGCTCTATGACTCTGTGCTGTAGTGTTCTGTGACTCTGTGCTGTAGTTCTCTATGACTCTATGACTCTGTGCTGTAATGCTCTATGACTCTATCACTCGGTGCTGTAGTGCTCTTTGGCTCTATGACTCTGTGCTGTAGTGCTCCCTGATTCTATGACTCTCTACCGTAGTGCTCTATGACTCTGTGCGATAGTGCTCTATGACTCTATGACTCTGTGCTGTAGTGCTCTATGATGCTATGACTGTTCTATAGTGCTCTATCACTCTATGACTCTGTGCTGTAGTGCTCTATAACTCTATGACTCTGTGCTGTAGTGCTCTATGTCTCTATGACTCTCTGTTGTACTGCTCTATGACTCTATGACTCTGTGCTGTAGTGCTCTCTGACTCTGTACTGTAGTGCTCTATGATCCTATCACTCTGTGCTGTAGTGTTCTGTGACTCTGTGCTGTAGTGCTCTATGACTCTATGAATCTGTGCTGTAGTGCTCTATCACTCTATGACACTGTGCTGTAGTGCTCTATGTCTCTATGACTCTATGCTGTAGTGCTCTATGAATCCAAGACTGTGCTGTAGTGCTCTATGACTCTATGACTCTGTGCTGTTGTGCTCTATGATTCTATCACTCTCTGCTGTAGTGCTCTATGACTCTATGCTGTAGTGCTCTATGACTCTGTGCTGTAGTGCTCTATGACTCTACGAATCTGTGCCTTAGTGCTCTATGACTGTGCTGTAATGCTCTATCACTCTATGACTCTGTGCTCCAGTGCTCTGTGAGACTATGACTCTGTGGTGTAGTGCTCTCTGACTCTGTGACTCTGTGACTCTGTGCTGTAGTGCTCTATGACTCTGTGCTGTAGTGCTTTATGACTCTATGACTCTCTGCTGTAGTGCTCTATGACTCTGTGCTTTAGTGGTCTTTGACTCTATGACTCTGTGCTGTAGTGCTCTATGTCTCTTTGACTCTGTGCTGTAGTGCACTGTGACTCTATGACTGTGCTGTAGTGCTCTATGACTCTATCACTCGGTGCTGTAGTGCTCTTTGGCTCTATCACTCTGTGCTGTAGTGCTCCATGATTCTATGACTTTGTGCTGTAGTGTTCTATGATGCTATGACTGTGCTGTAGTGCTCTATGATTCTACGACTCTGTGCTGTAGTGCTCTATGACTCTATGACTCTGTGCTGTAGTGCTCTAAGACTCTGTGCTGTAGTGCTCTGTGACTCTATGACTCTGTGCTGTAGTGCTCTCTGACTCAGTGCTGTGGTGCTCTATGACTCTATGACCCTGTGCTGTAGTGCTCTATGACTCTGTGCTGTAGTGTTCTGTGACTCTGTGATGTAGTGCTCTATGACTCTATGAATCTGTGCTGTAGTGCTCTATCACTCTATGACACTGTGCTGTAGTGCTCTATCTCTCTATGACTCTGTGCTGTAGTGCTCTATGACTATGCTGTAGTGCTCTATGTCTCTATGACTCTATGCTGTAGTGCTCTATGATTCCAAAACTGTGTGCAGTGCTCTATCACTCTATGACACTGTGCTGTAATGCTCTATGTCTCTATGACTCTGTGCTGTAGTGTTCTGTGACTCTGTGCTGTAGTGCTCTATGACTATGCTGTAGTGCTCTATGACTCTATGACTCTCTGCTGTAGTGCTCTATGACTCTGCGACTCTGTGCTATAGTACTCTATGTTTCTATGACTCTGTGCTGTAGTGCTCTCTGACTCTGTACTGTAGTGCTCTATGATCCTATCACTCTGTGCTGTAGTGTTCTGTGACTCTGTGCTGTAGTGCTCTATGACTCTATGAATCTGTGCTGTAGTGCTCTATCACTCTATGACACTGTGCTGTAGTGCTCTATGTCTCTATGACTCTGTGCTGTAGTGCTCTATGACTATGCTGTAGTGCTCTATGACTCTATGACTCTATGCTGTAGTGCTCTATGACTCCAAGACTGTGTGTAGTGCTCTATCACTCTATGACACTATGCTGTAGTGCTCTATGTCTCTATGACTCTGTACTGTAGTGCTCTATGACTATGCTGTAGTGCTCTATGACTCTCTGACTCTATGCTGTAGTGCTCTATGAATCCAAGACTGTGCTGTAGTGCTCTATGACTCTATGACTCTGTGCTGTTGTGCTCTATGATTCTATCACTCTCTGCTGTAGTGCTCTATGACTCTATGCTGTAGTGCTCTATGACTCTGTGCTGTAGTGCTCTATGACTCTACGAATCTGTGCCTTAGTGCTCTATGACTGTGCTGTAGTGCTCTATGACTCTATGACTCTGTGCTGTAGTGCTGTATGACGCTGTGCTGTAATGCTCTATCACTCTATGACTCTGTGCTCCAGTGCTCTGTGAGACTATGACTCTGTGCTGTAGTGCTCTCTGACTCTGTGACTCTGTGACTCTGTGCTGTAGTGCTCTATGACTCTGTGCTGTAGTGCTTTATGACTCTATGACTCTCTGCTGTAGTGCTCTATGACTCAAAGACTGTGCTGTAGTGCTCTATGACTCTGTGACTCTGTGCTATTGTACTCTATGATTCTATTACTCTGTGCTGTAGTGCTCTATGACTCTATGACTCTGCTATAGTACTCTAAGATTCTATGACTCTGTGCTGTAGTGCTCTATGACTGTGATGTAGTGCTCTATGACTGTATGACTCTGTGCTGTAGTTCTCTCTGACTCTATACTGTAGTGCTCTATGACCCTATAACTCTGTACAGCAGTGCTCTTTGACTCTGTGACTCCGTGCTGTAGTGCTCTGTGTCTCTTTGACTCTGTGCTGTAGTGCTCTATGATTCTATGACTCTGTGCTGTAGTGCTCTATAACTCTGTGCTGTAGTGTTCTGTGACTCTGTGCTGTAGTTCTCTATGACTCTATGACTCTGTGCTGTAATGCTCTATGACTCTATCACTCGGTGCTGTAGTGCTCTTTGGCTCTATGACTCTGTGCTGTAGTGCTCCCTGATTCTATGACTCTCTACCGTAGTGCTCTATGACTCTGTGCGATAGTGCTCTATGACTCTATGACTCTGTGCTGTAGTGCTCTATGATGCTATGACTGTTCTATAGTGCTCTATCACTCTATGACTCTGTGCTGTAGTGCTCTATAACTCTATGACTCTGTGCTGTAGTGCTCTATGACTCTGTGCTGTACTGCTCTATGACTCTGTGCTTTCGTGCCCTTTGACTCTGTGACTCTGTGCTGTAGTGCTCCATGTCTCTTTGACTCTGTGCTGTAGTGCTCTATGATTCTACGACTCTGTGCTGTAGTGCTCTATGTCTCTGTGACTCTGTGCTGCAGTACTCTATGTCTCTATGACTCTCTGTTGTACTGCTCTATGACTCTATGACTCTGTGCTGTAGTGCTCTCTGACTCTGTACTGTAGTGCTCTATGATCCTATCACTCTGTGCTGTAGTGTTCTGTGACTCTGTGCTGTAGTGCTCTATGACTCTATGAATCTGTGCTGTAGTGCTCTATCACTCTATGACACTGTGCTGTAGTGCTCTATGTCTCTATGACTCCGTGCTGTAGTGCTCTATGACTATGCTGTAGTGCTCTATGACTCTATGACTCTATGCTGTAGTGCTCTATGAATCCAAGACTGTGCTGTAGTGCTCTATGACTCTATGACTCTGTGCTGTTGTGCTCTATGATTCTATCACTCTCTGCTGTAGTGCTCTATGACTCTATGCTGTAGTGCTCTATGACTCTGTGCTGTAGTGCTCTATGACTCTGTGCTGTAGTGCTTTATGACTCTATGACTCTCTGCTGTAGTGCTCTATGACTCAAAGACTGTGCTGTAGTGCTCTATGACTCTGTGACTCTGTGCTATTGTACTCTATGATTCTATTACTCTGTGCTGTAGTGCTCTATGACTCTATGACTCTGTGCTATAGTACTCTATGATTCTATGACTCTGTGCTGTAGTGCTCTATGACTGTGCTGTAGTGCTCTATGACTCTGTGCTGTATTGCTCTATGACTGTGATGTAGTGCTCTATGACTGTATGACTCTGTGCTGTAGTTCTCTCTGACTCTATACTGTAGTGCTCTATGACCCTATAACTCTGTACAGCAGTGCTCTTTGACTCTGTGACTCCGTGCTGTAGTGCTCTGTGTCTCTTTGACTCTGTGCTGTAGTGCTCTATGACTCTGTGCTGTAGTGTTCTGTGACTCTGTGCTGTAGTTCTCTATGACTCTATGAATCTGTGCTGTAATGCTCTATGACTCTATCACTCGGTGCTGTAGTGCTCTTTGGCTCTATGACTCTGTGCTGTAGTGCTCCCTGATTCTATGACTCTCTACCGTAGTGCTCTATGACTCTGTGCGATAGTGCTCTATGACTCTATGACTCTGTGCTGTAGTGCTCTATGATGCTATGACTGTTCTATAGTGCTCTATCACTCTATGACTGTGCTGTAGTGCTCTATAACTCTATGACTCTGTGCTGTAGTGCTCTATGACTCTGTGCTGTACTGCTCTATGACTCTGTGCTTTCGTGCTCTTTGACTCTGTGACTCTGTGCTGTAGTGCTCCATGTCTCCTTGACTCTGTGCTGTAGTGCTCTATGATTCTACGACTCTGTGCTGTAGTGCTCTATGTCTCTGTGACTCTGTGCTGTTGTGCTCTATGTCTCTATGACTCTCTGCTGTACTGCTCTATGACTCTATGACTCTGTGCTGTAGTGCTCTCTGACTCTGTACTGTAGTGCTCTATGATCCTATCACTCTGTGCTGTAGTGTTCTGTGACTCTGTGCTGTAGTGCTCTATGACTCTATGAATCTGTGCTGTAGTGCTCTATCACTCTATGACACTGTGCTGTAGTGCTCTATGTCTCTATGACTCTGTGCTGTAGTGCTCTATGACTATGCTGTAGTGCTCTATGACTCTATGACTCTATGCTGTAGTGCTCTTTGACTCCAAGACTGTGTGTAGTGCTCTATCACTCTATGACACTATGCTGTAGTGCTCTATGTCTCTATGACTCTGTACTGTAGTGCTCTATGACTATGCTGTAGTGCTCTATGACTCTCTGACTCTATGCTGTAGTGATCTATGAATCCAAGACTGTGCTGTAGTGCTCTATGACTCTATGACTCTGTACTGTTGTGCTCTATGATTCTATCACTCTCTGCTGTAGTGCTCTATGACTCTATGCTGTAGTGCTCTATGACTCTGTGCTGTAGTGCTCTATGACTCTACGAATCTGTGCCTTAGTGCTCTATGACTGTGCTGTAGTGCTCTATGACTCTATGACTCTGTGCTGTAGTGCTCTATGACGCTGTGCTGTAATGCTCTATCACTCTATGACTCTGTGCTCCAGTGCTCTGTGAGACTATGACTCTGTGCTGTAGTGCTCTATGACTCTGTGCTGTAGTGCTTTATGACTCTATGACTCTCTGCTGTAGTGCTCTGTGACTCAAAGACTGTGCTGTAGTGCTCTATGACTCTGTGACTCTGTGCTATTGTACTCTATGATTCTATTACTCTGTGCTGTAGTGCTCTATGACTCTATGACTCTGTGCTATAGTACTCTAAGATTCTATGACTCTGTGCTGTAGTGCTCTATGACTGTGATGTAGTGCTCTATGACTGTATGACTCTGTGCTGTAGTTCTCTCTGACTCTATACTGTAGTGCTCTATGACCCTATAACTCTGTACAGCAGTGCTCTTTGACTCTGTGACTCCGTGCTGTAGTGCTCTGTGTCTCTTTGACTCTGTGCTGTAGTGCTCTATGATTCTATGACTCTGTGCTGTAGTGCTCTATGACTCTGTGCTGTAGTGTTCTGTGACTCTGTGCTGTAGTTCTCTATGACTCTATGACTCTGTGCTGTAATGCTCTATGACTCTATCACTCGGTGCTGTAGTGCTCTTTGGCTCTATGACTCTGTGCTGTAGTGCTCTATGATTCTACGACTCTGTGCTGTAGTGCTCTATGTCTCTGTGACTCTGTGCTGTAGTGCTCTCTGACTCTGTACTGTAGTGCTCTATGATCCTATCACTCTGTGCTGTAGTGTTCTGTGACTCTGTGCTGTAGTGCTCTATGACTCTATGAATCTGTGCTGTAGTGCTCTATCACTCTATGACACTGTGCTGTAGTGCTCTATGTCTCTATGACTCCGTGCTGTAGTGCTCTATGACTATGCTGTAGTGCTCTATGACTCTATGACTCTATGCTGTAGTGCTCTATGAATCCAAGACTGTGCTGTAGTGCTCTATGACTCTATGACTCTGTGCTGTTGTGCTCTATGATTCTATCACTCTCTGCTGTAGTGCTCTATGACTCTATGCTGTAGTGCTCTATGACTCTGTGCTGTAGTGCTCTATGACTCTACGAATCTGTGCCTTAGTGCTCTATGACTGTGCTGTAGTGCTCTATGACTCTATCACTCTGTGCTGTAGTGCTCTATGACGCTGTGCTGTAATGCTCTATCACTCTATGACTCTGTGCTCCAGTGCTCTGTGAGACTATGACTCTGTGCTGTAGTGCTCTCTGACTCTGTGACTCTGTGACTCTGTGCTGTAGTGCTCTAGGACTCTGTGCTGTAGTGCTTTATGACTCTATGACTCTCTGCTGTAGTGCTCTGTGACTCTATGACTGTGCTGTAGTGCTCTATGACTCTATCACTCGGTGCTGTAGTGCTCTTTGGCTCTATCACTCTGTGCTGTAGTGCTCCATGATTCTATGACTTTGTGCTGTAGTGTTCTATGATGCTATGACTGTGCTGTAGTGCTCTATGATTCTACGACTCTGTGCTGTAGTGCTCTATGACTCTATGACTCTGTGCTGTAGTGCTCTAAGACTCTGTGCTGTAGTGCTCTGTGACTCTATGACTCTATGCTGTAGTGCTCTCTGACTCTGTGCTGTGGTGCTCTATGACTCTACAACCCTGTGCTGTAGTGCTCTGTGAGTCTGTGCTGTAGTGCTGTATGACTCTATGACTCTGAGTTGTAGTGCTCTATGACTCTGTGCTGTAGTGCTCTATGACTGTGCTGTAGTGCTCTCTGACTGTGCTTTAGTGCTCTATGACTCTGCGCTGTACTGCCTTATCGCTCTATGACGCTGTGCTATAGTACTCTATGTGCTGTAGTGCTCTGTGACTGTGCTGTAGTGCTCTATGACTCTGTGCTGTAGTGCTCTATGACTCTATGCCTCTGTGCTGTAGTGCTCTATGACTCTATGACTCTGTGCTGTAGTGTTCTGTGACTCTGTGCTGTAGTGCTCTATGACTCTAATACTCTGTGCTGTAGTGCTCTATGACTCTGTGCTGTAGTGTTCTGTGACTCTGTGCTGTAGTGCTCTATGACTCTATGAATCTGTGCTGTAGTGCTCTATCACTCTATGACACTGTGCTGTAGTGCTCTATCTCTCTATGACTCTGTGCTGTAGTGCTCTATGACTATGCTGTAGTGCTCTATGTCTCTATGACTCTATGCTGTAGTGCTCTATGATTCCAAAACTGTGTGCAGTGCTCTATCACTCTATGACACTGTGCTGTAATGCTCTATGTCTCTATGACTCTGTGCTGTAGTGCTCTATGACTATGCTGTAGTGCTCTATGACTCTATGACTCTATGCTGTAGTGCTCTATCACTCCAAGACTGTGCTGTAGTGCTCTATGACTCTGTGCTGTAGTGCTCTATGACTCTACGAATCTGTGCCTTAGTGCTCTATGACTGTGCTGTAGTGCTCTATGACTCTATGACTCTGTGCTGTAGTGCTCTATGACGCTGTGCTGTAATGCTCTATCACTCTATGACTCTGTGCTCCAGTGCTCTGTGAGACTATGACTCTGTGACTCTGTGCTATTGTACTCTATGATTCTATTACTCTGTGCTGTAGTGCTCTATGACTCTGTGCTGCAGTGCTCTATGACTCTATGACTCTGTGCTATAGTACTCTATGATTCTATGACTCTGTGTTGTAGTGCTCTATGACTGTGCTGTAGTGCTCTATGACTCTGTGCTGTATTGCTCTATGACTGTGATGTAGTGCTCTATGACTGTATGACTCTGTGCTGTAGTTCTCTCTGACTCTATACTGTAGTGCTCTATGATCCTATGACTCTGTACAGCAGTGCTCTTTGACTCTGTGACTCCGTGCTGTAGTGCTCTGTGTCTCTTTGACTCTGTGCTGTAGTGCTCTATGATTCTATGACTCTGTGCTGTAGTGCTCTATGACTCTATGACTGTGCTGTAGTGCTCTATGACTCTATCACTCGGTGCTGTAGTGCTCTTTGGCTCTATCACTCTGTGCTGTAGTGCTCCATGATTCTATGACTTTGTGCTGTAGTGTTCTATGATGCTATGACTGTGCTGTAGTGCTCTATGATTCTACGACTCTGTGCTGTAGTGCTCTATGACTCTATGACTCTGTGCTGTAGTGCTCTAAGACTCTGTGCTGTAGTGCTCTGTGACTCTATGACTCTATGCTGTAGTGCTTTCTGACTCTGTGCTGTGGTGCTCTATGACTCTATAACCCTGTGCTGTAGTGCTCTGTGAGACTGTGCTGTAGTGCTGTATGACTCTATGACTCTGTGTTGTAGTGCTCTATGACTCTGTGCTGTAGTGCTCTATGACTGTGCTGTAGTGCTCTCTGACTGTGCTTTAGTGCTCTATGACTCTGCGCTGTACTGCCTTATCGCTCTATGACGCTGTGCTATAGTACTCTATGTGCTGTAGTGCTCTGTGACTGTGCTGTAGTGCTCTATGACTCTGTGCTGTAGTGCTCTATGACTCTATGCCTCTGTGCTGTAGTGCTCTATGACTCTATGACTCTGTGCTGTAGTGTTCTGTGACTCTGTGCTGTAGTGCTCTATGACTCTAATACGCTGTGCTGTAGTGCTCTATGACTCTGTGCTGTAGTGTTCTGTGACTCTGTGCTGTAGTGCTCTATGACTCTATGAATCTGTGCTGTAGTGCTCTATCACTCTATGACACTGTGCTGTAGTGCTCTATCTCTCTATGACTCTGTGCTGTAGTGCTCTATGACTATGCTGTAGTGCTCTATGACGCTGTGCTGTAATGCTCTATCACTCTATGACTCTGTGCTCCAGTGCTCTGTGAGACTATGACTCTGTGCTGTAGTGCTCTATGACTCTGTGCTGTAGTGCTTTATGACTCTATGACTCTCTGCTGTAGTGCTCTGTGACTCAAAGACTGTGCTGTAGTGCTCTATGACTCTGTGACTCTGTGCTATTGTACTCTATGATTCTATTACTCTGTGCTGTAGTGCTCTATGACTCTATGACTCTGTGCTATAGTACTCTAAGATTCTATGACTCTCTGCTGTAGTGCTCTATGACTGTGATGTAGTGCTCTATGACTGTATGACTCTGTGCTGTAGTTCTCTCTGACTCTATACTGTAGTGCTCTATGACCCTATAACTCTGTACAGCAGTGCTCTTTGACTCTGTGACTCCGTGCTGTAGTGCTCTGTGTCTCTTTGACTCTGTGCTGTAGTGCTCTATGATTCTATGACTCTGTGCTGTAGTGCTCTATGACTCTGTGCTGTAGTGTTCTGTGACTCTGTGCTGTAGTTCTCTATGACTCTATGACTCTGTGCTGTAATGCTCTATGACTCTATCACTCGGTGCTGTAGTGCTCTTTGGCTCTATGACTCTGTGCTGTAGTGCTCTATGATTCTACGACTCTGTGCTGTAGTGCTCTATGTCTCTGTGACTCTGTGCTGTAGTGCTCTCTGACTCTGTACTGTAGTGCTCTATGATCCTATCACTCTGTGCTGTAGTGTTCTGTGACTCTGTGCTGTAGTGCTCTATGACTCTATGAATCTGTGCTGTAGTGCTCTATCACTCTATGACACTGTGCTGTAGTGCTCTATGTCTCTATGACTCCGTGCTGTAGTGCTCTATGACTATGCTGTAGTGCTCTATGACTCTATGACTCTATGCTGTAGTGCTCTATGAATCCAAGACTGTGCTGTAGTGCTCTATGACTCTATGACTCTGTGCTGTTGTGCTCTATGATTCTATCACTCTCTGCTGTAGTGCTCTATGACTCTATGCTGTAGTGCTCTATGACTCTGTGCTGTAGTGCTCTATGACTCTACGAATCTGTGCCTTAGTGCTCTATGACTGTGCTGTAGTGCTCTATGACTCTATCACTCTGTGCTGTAGTGCTCTATGACGCTGTGCTGTAATGCTCTATCACTCTATGACTCTGTGCTCCAGTGCTCTGTGAGACTATGACTCTGTGCTGTAGTGCTCTCTGACTCTGTGACTCTGTGACTCTGTGCTGTAGTGCTCTAGGACTCTGTGCTGTAGTGCTTTATGACTCTATGACTCTCTGCTGTAGTGCTCTATGACTCTGTGCTTTAGTGGTCTTTGACTCTATGACTCTGTGCTGTAGTGCTCTATGTCTCTTTGACTCTGTGCTGTAGTGCTCTGTGACTCTATGACTGTGCTGTAGTGCTCTATGACTCTATCACTCGGTGCTGTAGTGCTCTTTGGCTCTATCACTCTGTGCTGTAGTGCTCCATGATTCTATGACTTTGTGCTGTAGTGTTCTATGATGCTATGACTGTGCTGTAGTGCTCTATGATTCTACGACTCTGTGCTGTAGTGCTCTATGACTCTATGACTCTGTGCTGTAGTGCTCTAAGACTCTGTGCTGTAGTGCTCTGTGACTCTATGACTCTATGCTGTAGTGCTCTCTGACTCTGTGCTGTGGTGCTCTATGACTCTATAACCCTGTGCTGTAGTGCTCTGTGAGTCTGTGCTGTAGTGCTGTATGACTCTATGACTCTGAGTTGTAGTGCTCTATGACTCTGTGCTGTAGTGCTCTATGACTGTGCTGTAGTGCTCTCTGACTGTGCTTTAGTGCTCTATGACTCTGCGCTGTACTGCCTTATCGCTCTATGACGCTGTGCTATAGTACTCTATGTGCTGTAGTGCTCTGTGACTGTGCTGTAGTGCTCTATGACTCTGTGCTGTAGTGCTCTATGACTCTATGCCTCTGTGCTGTAGTGCTCTATGACTCTATGACTCTGTGCTGTAGTGTTCTGTGACTCTGTGCTGTAGTGCTCTATGACTCTAATACTCTGTGCTGTAGTGCTCTATGACTCTGTGCTGTAGTGTTCTGTGACTCTGTGCTGTAGTGCTCTATGACTCTATGAATCTGTGCTGTAGTGCTCTATCACTCTATGACACTGTGCTGTAGTGCTCTATCTCTCTATGACTCTGTGCTGTAGTGCTCTATGACTATGCTGTAGTGCTCTATGTCTCTATGACTCTATGCTGTAGTGCTCTATGATTCCAAAACTGTGTGCAGTGCTCTATCACTCTATGACACTGTGCTGTAATGCTCTATGTCTCTATGACTCTGTGCTGTAGTGCTCTATGACTATGCTGTAGTGCTCTATGACTCTATGACTCTATGCTGTAGTGCTCTATCACTCCAAGACTGTGCTGTAGTGCTCTATGACTCTGTGCTGTAGTGCTCTATGACTCTACGAATCTGTGCCTTAGTGCTCTATGACTGTGCTGTAGTGCTCTATGACTCTATGACTCTGTGCTGTAGTGCTCTATGACGCTGTGCTGTAATGCTCTATCACTCTATGACTCTGTGCTCCAGTGCTCTGTGAGACTATGACTCTGTGACTCTGTGCTATTGTACTCTATGATTCTATTACTCTGTGCTGTAGTGCTCTATGACTCTGTGCTGCAGTGCTCTATGACTCTATGACTCTGTGCTATAGTACTCTATGATTCTATGACTCTGTGTTGTAGTGCTCTATGACTGTGCTGTAGTGCTCTATGACTCTGTGCTGTATTGCTCTATGACTGTGATGTAGTGCTCTATGACTGTATGACTCTGTGCTGTAGTTCTCTCTGACTCTATACTGTAGTGCTCTATGATCCTATGACTCTGTACAGCAGTGCTCTTTGACTCTGTGACTCCGTGCTGTAGTGCTCTGTGTCTCTTTGACTCTGTGCTGTAGTGCTCTATGATTCTATGACTCTGTGCTGTAGTGCTCTATGACTCTATGACTGTGCTGTAGTGCTCTATGACTCTATCACTCGGTGCTGTAGTGCTCTTTGGCTCTATCACTCTGTGCTGTAGTGCTCCATGATTCTATGACTTTGTGCTGTAGTGTTCTATGATGCTATGACTGTGCTGTAGTGCTCTATGATTCTACGACTCTGTGCTGTAGTGCTCTATGACTCTATGCCTCTGTGCTGTAGTGCTCTATGACTCTATGACTCTGTGCTGTAGTGTTCTGTGACTCTGTGCTGTAGTGCTCTATGACTCTAATACGCTGTGCTGTAGTGCTCTATGACTCTGTGCTGTAGTGTTCTGTGACTCTGTGCTGTAGTGCTCTATGACTCTATGAATCTGTGCTGTAGTGCTCTATCACTCTATGACACTGTGCTGTAGTGCTCTATCTCTCTATGACTCTGTGCTGTAGTGCTCTATGACTATGCTGTAGTGCTCTATGTCTCTATGACTCTATGCTGTAGTGCTCTATGATTCCAAAACTGTGTGCAGTGCTCTATCACTCTATGACACTGTGCTGTAATGCTCTATGTCTCTATGACTCTGTGCTGTAGTGCTCTATGACTATGCTGTAGTGCTCTATGACTCTATGACTCTCTGCTGTAGTGCTCTATCACTCCAAGACTGTGCTGTAGTGCTCTATGACTCTGTGACTCTGTGCTATTGTACTCTATGATTCTATTACTCTGTGCTGTAGTGCTCTATGACTCTGTGCTGCAGTGCTCTATGACTCTATGACTCTGTGCTATAGTACTCTATGATTCTATGACTCTGTGCTGTAGTGCTCTATGACTGTGCTGTCGTGCTCTATGACTCTGTGCTGTATTGCTCTATGACTGTGATGTAGTGCTCTATGACTGTATGACTCTGTGCTGTAGTTCTCTCTGACTCTATACTGTAGTGCTCTATGATCCTATGACTCTGTGCTGTAGTGCTCTATGACTGTGCTGTCGTGCTCTATGACTCCGTGCTGTAGTGCTCTATGACTATGCTGTAGTGCTCTATGACTCTATGACTCTATGCTGTAGTGCTCTATGAATCCAAGACTGTGCTGTAGTGCTCTATGACTCTGTGCTGTTGTGCTCTATGATTCTATCACTCTCTGCTGTAGTGCTCTATGACTCTATGCTGTAGTGCTCTATGACTCTGTGCTGTAGTGCTCTATGACTCTACGAATCTGTGCCTTAGTGCTCTATTACTGTGCTGTAGTGCTCTATGACTCTATGACTCTGTGCTGTAGTGCTCTATGACGCTGTGCTGTAATACTCTATCACTCTATGACTCTATGACTCTGTGCTGTAGTGCTCTCTGACTCTGTACTGTAGTGCTCTATGATCCTATCACTCTGTGCTGTAGTGTTCTGTGACTCTTTGCTGTAGTGCTCTATGACTCTATGAATCTGTGCTGTAGTGCTCTATCACTCTATGACACTGTGCTGTAGTGCTCTATGACTCCAAGACTGTGTGTAGTGCTCTATCACTCTATGACACTGTGCTGTAGTGCTCTATGTCTCTATGACTCTGTACTGTAGTGCTCTATGACTATGCTGTAGTGCTCTATGACTCTATGACTCTATGCTGTAGTGCTCTATGAATCCAAGACTGTGCTGTAGTGCTCTATGACTCTCTGACTCTGTGACTCTGTGACTCTGTGCTGTAGTGCTCTATGACTCAAAGACTGTGCTGTAGTGCTCTATGACTCTGTGACTCTGTGCTATTGTACTCTATGATTCTATTACTCTGTGCTGTAGTGCTCTATGACTCTATGACTCTGTGCTATAGTACTCTAAGATTCTATGACTCTGTGCTGTAGTGCTCTATGACTGTGATGTAGTGCTCTATGACTGTATGACTCTGTGCTGTAGTTCTCTCTGACTCTATACTGTAGTGCTCTATGACCCTATAACTCTGTACAGCAGTGCTCTTTGACTCTGTGACTCCGTGCTGTAGTGCTCTGTGTCTCTTTGACTCTGTGCTGTAGTGCTCTATGATTCTATGACTCTGTGCTGTAGTGCTCTATGACTCTGTGCTGTAGTGTTCTGTGACTCTGTGCTGTAGTTCTCTATGACTCTATGACTCTGTGCTGTAATGCTCTATGACTCTATCACTCGGTGCTGTAGTGCTCTTTGGCTCTATGACTCTGTGCTGTAGTGCTCTATGATTCTACGACTCTGTGCTGTAGTGCTCTATGTCTCTGTGACTCTGTGCTGTAGTGCTCTCTGACTCTGTACTGTAGTGCTCTATGATCCTATCACTCTGTGCTGTAGTGTTCTGTGACTCTGTGCTGTAGTGCTCTATGACTCTATGAATCTGTGCTGTAGTGCTCTATCACTCTATGACACTGTGCTGTAGTGCTCTATGTCTCTATGACTCCGTGCTGTAGTGCTCTATGACTATGCTGTAGTGCTCTATGACTCTATGACTCTATGCTGTAGTGCTCTATGAATCCAAGACTGTGCTGTAGTGCTCTATGACTCTATGACTCTGTGCTGTTGTGCTCTATGATTCTATCACTCTCTGCTGTAGTGCTCTATGACTCTATGCTGTAGTGCTCTATGACTCTGTGCTGTAGTGCTCTATGACTCTACGAATCTGTGCCTTAGTGCTCTATGACTGTGCTGTAGTGCTCTATGACTCTATCACTCTGTGCTGTAGTGCTCTATGACGCTGTGCTGTAATGCTCTATCACTCTATGACTCTGTGCTCCAGTGCTCTGTGAGACTATGACTCTGTGCTGTAGTGCTCTCTGACTCTGTGACTCTGTGACTCTGTGCTGTAGTGCTCTAGGACTCTGTGCTGTAGTGCTTTATGACTCTATGACTCTCTGCTGTAGTGCTCTATGACTCTGTGCTTTAGTGGTCTTTGACTCTATGACTCTGTGCTGTAGTGCTCTATGTCTCTTTGACTCTGTGCTGTAGTGCTCTGTGACTCTATGACTGTGCTGTAGTGCTCTATGACTCTATCACTCGGTGCTGTAGTGCTCTTTGGCTCTATCACTCTGTGCTGTAGTGCTCCATGATTCTATGACTTTGTGCTGTAGTGTTCTATGATGCTATGACTGTGCTGTAGTGCTCTATGATTCTACGACTCTGTGCTGTAGTGCTCTATGACTCTATGACTCTGTGCTGTAGTGCTCTAAGACTCTGTGCTGTAGTGCTCTGTGACTCTATGACTCTATGCTGTAGTGCTCTCTGACTCTGTGCTGTGGTGCTCTATGACTCTATAACCCTGTGCTGTAGTGCTCTGTGAGTCTGTGCTGTAGTGCTGTATGACTCTATGACTCTGAGTTGTAGTGCTCTATGACTCTGTGCTGTAGTGCTCTATGACTGTGCTGTAGTGCTCTCTGACTGTGCTTTAGTGCTCTATGACTCTGCGCTGTACTGCCTTATCGCTCTATGACGCTGTGCTATAGTACTCTATGTGCTGTAGTGCTCTGTGACTGTGCTGTAGTGCTCTATGACTCTGTGCTGTAGTGCTCTATGACTCTATGCCTCTGTGCTGTAGTGCTCTATGACTCTATGACTCTGTGCTGTAGTGTTCTGTGACTCTGTGCTGTAGTGCTCTATGACTCTAATACTCTGTGCTGTAGTGCTCTATGACTCTGTGCTGTAGTGTTCTGTGACTCTGTGCTGTAGTGCTCTATGACTCTATGAATCTGTGCTGTAGTGCTCTATCACTCTATGACACTGTGCTGTAGTGCTCTATCTCTCTATGACTCTGTGCTGTAGTGCTCTATGACTATGCTGTAGTGCTCTATGTCTCTATGACTCTATGCTGTAGTGCTCTATGATTCCAAAACTGTGTGCAGTGCTCTATCACTCTATGACACTGTGCTGTAATGCTCTATGTCTCTATGACTCTGTGCTGTAGTGCTCTATGACTATGCTGTAGTGCTCTATGACTCTATGACTCTATGCTGTAGTGCTCTATCACTCCAAGACTGTGCTGTAGTGCTCTATGACTCTGTGCTGTAGTGCTCTATGACTCTACGAATCTGTGCCTTAGTGCTCTATGACTGTGCTGTAGTGCTCTATGACTCTATGACTCTGTGCTGTAGTGCTCTATGACGCTGTGCTGTAATGCTCTATCACTCTATGACTCTGTGCTCCAGTGCTCTGTGAGACTATGACTCTGTGACTCTGTGCTATTGTACTCTATGATTCTATTACTCTGTGCTGTAGTGCTCTATGACTCTGTGCTGCAGTGCTCTATGACTCTATGACTCTGTGCTATAGTACTCTATGATTCTATGACTCTGTGTTGTAGTGCTCTATGACTGTGCTGTAGTGCTCTATGACTCTGTGCTGTATTGCTCTATGACTGTGATGTAGTGCTCTATGACTGTATGACTCTGTGCTGTAGTTCTCTCTGACTCTATACTGTAGTGCTCTATGATCCTATGACTCTGTACAGCAGTGCTCTTTGACTCTGTGACTCCGTGCTGTAGTGCTCTGTGTCTCTTTGACTCTGTGCTGTAGTGCTCTATGATTCTATGACTCTGTGCTGTAGTGCTCTATGACTCTATGACTGTGCTGTAGTGCTCTATGACTCTATCACTCGGTGCTGTAGTGCTCTTTGGCTCTATCACTCTGTGCTGTAGTGCTCCATGATTCTATGACTTTGTGCTGTAGTGTTCTATGATGCTATGACTGTGCTGTAGTGCTCTATGATTCTACGACTCTGTGCTGTAGTGCTCTATGACTCTATGCCTCTGTGCTGTAGTGCTCTATGACTCTATGACTCTGTGCTGTAGTGTTCTGTGACTCTGTGCTGTAGTGCTCTATGACTCTAATACGCTGTGCTGTAGTGCTCTATGACTCTGTGCTGTAGTGTTCTGTGACTCTGTGCTGTAGTGCTCTATGACTCTATGAATCTGTGCTGTAGTGCTCTATCACTCTATGACACTGTGCTGTAGTGCTCTATCTCTCTATGACTCTGTGCTGTAGTGCTCTATGACTATGCTGTAGTGCTCTATGTCTCTATGACTCTATGCTGTAGTGCTCTATGATTCCAAAACTGTGTGCAGTGCTCTATCACTCTATGACACTGTGCTGTAATGCTCTATGTCTCTATGACTCTGTGCTGTAGTGCTCTATGACTATGCTGTAGTGCTCTATGACTCTATGACTCTCTGCTGTAGTGCTCTATCACTCCAAGACTGTGCTGTAGTGCTCTATGACTCTGTGACTCTGTGCTATTGTACTCTATGATTCTATTACTCTGTGCTGTAGTGCTCTATGACTCTGTGCTGCAGTGCTCTATGACTCTATGACTCTGTGCTATAGTACTCTATGATTCTATGACTCTGTGCTGTAGTGCTCTATGACTGTGCTGTCGTGCTCTATGACTCTGTGCTGTATTGCTCTATGACTGTGATGTAGTGCTCTATGACTGTATGACTCTGTGCTGTAGTTCTCTCTGACTCTATACTGTAGTGCTCTATGATCCTATGACTCTGTGCTGTAGTGCTCTATGACTGTGCTGTCGTGCTCTATGACTCCGTGCTGTAGTGCTCTATGACTATGCTGTAGTGCTCTATGACTCTATGACTCTATGCTGTAGTGCTCTATGAATCCAAGACTGTGCTGTAGTGCTCTATGACTCTGTGCTGTTGTGCTCTATGATTCTATCACTCTCTGCTGTAGTGCTCTATGACTCTATGCTGTAGTGCTCTATGACTCTGTGCTGTAGTGCTCTATGACTCTACGAATCTGTGCCTTAGTGCTCTATTACTGTGCTGTAGTGCTCTATGACTCTATGACTCTGTGCTGTAGTGCTCTATGACGCTGTGCTGTAATACTCTATCACTCTATGACTCTATGACTCTGTGCTGTAGTGCTCTCTGACTCTGTACTGTAGTGCTCTATGATCCTATCACTCTGTGCTGTAGTGTTCTGTGACTCTTTGCTGTAGTGCTCTATGACTCTATGAATCTGTGCTGTAGTGCTCTATCACTCTATGACACTGTGCTGTAGTGCTCTATGACTCCAAGACTGTGTGTAGTGCTCTATCACTCTATGACACTGTGCTGTAGTGCTCTATGTCTCTATGACTCTGTACTGTAGTGCTCTATGACTATGCTGTAGTGCTCTATGACTCTATGACTCTATGCTGTAGTGCTCTATGAATCCAAGACTGTGCTGTAGTGCTCTATGACTCTATGACTCTGTGCTGTTGTGCTCTATGATTCTATCACTCTCTGCTGTAGTGCTCTATGACTCTATGCTGTAGTGCTCTATGACTCTGTGCTGTAGTGCTCTATGACTCTACGAATCTGTGCCTTAGTGCTCTATGACTGTGCTGTAGTGCTCTATGACTCTATGACTCTGTGCTGTAGTGCTCTATGACGCTGTGCTGTAATGCTCTATCACTCTATGACTCTGTGCTCCAGTGCTCTGTGAGACTATGTCTCTGTGCTGTAGTGCTCTCTGACTCTGTGACTCTGTGACTCTGTGCTGTAGTGCTCTATGACTCTGTGCTGTAGTGCTTTATGACTCTATGACTCTCTGCTGTAGTGCTCTATGACTCAAAGACTGTGCTGTAGTGCTCTATGACTCTGTGACTCTGTGCTATTGTACTCTATGATTCTATTACTCTGTGCTGTAGTGCTCTATGACTCTGTGCTGCAGTGCTCTATGACTCTATGACTCTGTGCTATAGTACTCTATGATTCTATGACTCTGTGTTGTAGTGCTCTATGACTGTGCTGTAGTGCTCTATGACTCTGTGCTGTATTGCTCCATGACTGTGATGTAGTGCTCTATGACTGTATGACTCTGTGCTGTAGTTCTCTCTGACTCTATACTGTAGTGCTCTATGATCCTATGACTCTGTACAGCAGTGCTCTTTGACTCTGTGACTCCGTGCTGTAGTACTCTGTGTCTCTTTGACTCTGTGCTGTAGTGCTCTATGATTCTATGACTCTGTGCTGTAGTGCTCTATGACTCTGTGCTGTAGTGTTCTGTGACTCTGTGCTGTAGTTCTCTATGACTCTATGACTCTGTGCTGTAATGCTCTATGACTCTATCACTCGGTGCTGTAGTGCTCTTTGGCTCTATGACTCTGTGCTGTAGTGCTCCCTGATTCTATGACTCTCTGCCGTAGTGCTCTATGACTCTGTGCGATAGTGCTCTATGACTCTGTGCTGTAGTGTTCTATGATGCTATGACTGTTCTATAGTGCTCTATCACTCTATGACTGTGCTGTAGTGCTCTATAACTCTATGACTCTGTGCTGTAGTGCTCTATGACTCTGTGCTGCACTGCTCTATGACTCTGTGCTTTCGTGCTCTTTGACTCTGTGACTCTGTGCTGTAGTGCTCCATGTCTCCTTGACTCTGTGCTGTAGTGCTCTATGATTCTACGACTCTGTGCTGTAGTGCTCTATGTCTCTGTGACTCTGTGCTGTAGTGCTCTATGTCTCTATGACTCTCTGCTGTACTGCTCTATGACTCTATGACTCTGTGCTGTAGTGCTCTCTGACTCTGTACTATAGTGCTCTATGATCCTATCACTCTGTGCTGTAGTGTTCTGTGACTCTGTGCTGTAGTGCTCTATGACTCTATGAATCTGTGCTGTAGTGCTCTATCACTCTATGACACTGTGCTGTAGTGCTCTATGTCTCTATGACTCTGTGCTGTAGTGCTCTATGACTATGCTGTAGGGCTCTATGACTCTATGACTCTATGCTGTAGTGCTCTATGACTCCAAGACTGTGTGTAGTGCTCTATCACTCTATGACACTGTGCTGTTGTGCTCTATGATTCTATCACTCTCTGCTGTAGTGCTCTATGACTCTATGCTGTAGTGCTCTATGACTCTGTGCTGTAGTGCTCTATGACTCTACGAATCTGTGCCTTAGTGCTCTATGACTGTGCTGTAGTGCTCTATGACTCTATGACTCTGTGCTGTAGTGCTCTATGACGCTGTGCTGTAATGCTCTATCACTCTATGACTCTGTGCTCCAGTGCTCTGTGAGACTATGACTCTGTGACTCTGTGCTATTGTACTCTATGATTCTATTACTCTGTGCTGTAGTGCTCTATGACTCTATGCTGCAGTGCTCTATGACTCTATGACTCTGTGCTATAGTACTCTATGATTCTATGACTCTGTGTTGTAGTGCTCTATGACTGTGCTGTAGTGCTCTATGACTCTGTGCTGTATTGCTCTATGACTGTGATGTAGTGCTCTATGACTGTATGACTCTGTGCTGTAGTTCTCTCTGACTCTATACTGTAGTGCTCTATGATCCTATGACTCTGTACAGCAGTGCTCTTTGACTCTGTGACTCCGTGCTGTAGTGCTCTGTGTCTCTTTGACTCTGTGCTGTAGTGCTCTATGATTCTATGACTCTGTGCTGTAGTGCTCTATGACTCTATGACTGGGCTGTAGTGCTCTATGACTCTATCACTCGGTGCTGTAGTGCTCTTTGGCTCTATCACTCTGTGCTGTAGTGCTCCATGATGCTATGACTGTGCTGTAGTGCTCTATGATTCTACGACTCTGTGCTGTAGTGCTCTATGACTCTATGACTCTGTGCTGTAGTGCTCTAAGACTCTGTGCTGTAGTGCTCTGTGACTCTATGACTCTATGCTGTAGTGCTCTCTGACTCTGTGCTGTGGTGCTCTATGACTCTATAACCCTGTGCTGTAGTGCTCTGTGAGTCTGTGCTGTAGTGCTGTATGACTCTATGACTCTGTGTTGTAGTGCTCTATGACTCTGTGCTGTAGTGCTCTATGACTGTGCTGTAGTGCTCTCTGACTGTGCTTTAGTGCTCTATGACTCTGCGCTGTACTGCCTTATCGCTCTATGACGCTGTGCTATAGTACTCTATGTGCTGTAGTGCTCTGTGACTGTGCTGTAGTGCTCTATGACTCTGTGCTGTAGTGCTCTATGACTCTATGCCTCTGTGCTGTAGTGCTCTATGACTCTATGACTCTGTGCTGTAGTGTTCTGTGACTCTGTGCTGTAGTGCTCTATGACTCTAATACTCTGTGCTGTAGTGCTCTATGACTCTGTGCTGTAGTGTTCTGTGACTCTGTGCTGTAGTGCTCTATGACTCTATGAATCTGTGCTGTAGTGCTCTATCACTCTATGACACTGTGCTGTAGTGCTCTATCTCTCTATGACTCTGTGCTGTAGTGCTCTATGACTATGCTGTAGTGCTCTATGTCTCTATGACTCTATGCTGTAGTGCTCTATGATTCCAAAACTGTGTGCAGTGCTCTATCACTCTATGACACTGTGCTGTAATGCTCTATGTCTCTATGACTCTGTGCTGTAGTGCTCTATGACTATGCTGTAGTGCTCTATGACTCTATGACTCTCTGCTGTAGTGCTCTATCACTCCAAGACTGTGCTGTAGTGCTCTATGACTCTGTGACTCTGTGCTATTGTACTCTATGATTCTATTACTCTGTGCTGTAGTGCTCTATGACTCTGTGCTGCAGTGCTCTATGACTCTATGACTCTGTGCTATAGTACTCTATGATTCTATGACTCTGTGCTGTAGTGCTCTATGACTGTGCTGTCGTGCTCTATGACTCTGTGCTGTATTGCTCTATGACTGTGATGTAGTGCTCTATGACTGTATGACTCTGTGCTGTAGTTCTCTCTGACTCTATACTGTAGTGCTCTATGATCCTATGACTCTGTACAGCAGTGCTCTTTGACTCTGTGACTCCGTGCTGTAGTGCTCTGTGTCTCTTTGACTCTGTGCTGTAGTGCTCTATGATTCTATGACTCTGTGCTGTAGTGCTCTATGACTCTGTGCTGTAGTGTTCTGTGACTCTGTGCTGTAGTTCTCTATGACTCTATGACTCTGTGCTGTAATGCTCTATGACTCTATCACTCGGTGCTGTAGTGCTCTTTGGCTCTATGACTCTGTGCTGTAGTGCTCCCTGATTCTATGACTCTCTGCCGTAGTGCTCTATGACTCTGTGCGATAGTGGCTCTATGACTCTATGACTCTGTGCTGTAGTGCTCTATGATGCTATGACTGTTCTATAGTGCTCTATCACTCTATGACTCTGTGCTGTAGTGTTCTGTGACTCTGTGCTGTAGTGCTCTATGACTCTATGAATCTGTGCTGTAGTGCTCTATCACTCTATGACACTGTGCTGTAGTGCTCTATCTCTCTATGACTCTGTGCTGTAGTGCTCTATGACTATGCTGTAGTGCTCTATGTCTCTATGACTCTATGCTGTAGTGCTCTATGATTCCAAAACTGTGTGCAGTGCTCTATCACTCTATGACACTGTGCTGTAATGCTCTATGTCTCTATGACTCTGTGCTGTAGTGCTCTATGACTATGCTGTAGTGCTCTATGACTCTATGACTCTCTGCTGTAGTGCTCTATCACTCCAAGACTGTGCTGTAGTGCTCTATGACTCTGTGACTCTGTGCTATTGTACTCTATGATTCTATTACTCTGTGCTGTAGTGCTCTATGACTCTGTGCTGCAGTGCTCTATGACTCTATGACTCTGTGCTATAGTACTCTATGATTCTATGACTCTGTGCTGTAGTGCTCTATGACTGTGCTGTCGTGCTCTATGACTCTGTGCTGTATTGCTCTATGACTGTGATGTAGTGCTCTATGACTGTATGACTCTGTGCTGTAGTTCTCTCTGACTCTATACTGTAGTGCTCTATGATCCTATGACTCTGTGCTGTAGTGCTCTATGACTGTGCTGTCGTGCTCTATGACTCCGTGCTGTAGTGCTCTATGACTATGCTGTAGTGCTCTATGACTCTATGACTCTATGCTGTAGTGCTCTATGAATCCAAGACTGTGCTGTAGTGCTCTATGACTCTGTGCTGTTGTGCTCTATGATTCTATCACTCTCTGCTGTAGTGCTCTATGACTCTATGCTGTAGTGCTCTATGACTCTGTGCTGTAGTGCTCTATGACTCTACGAATCTGTGCCTTAGTGCTCTATTACTGTGCTGTAGTGCTCTATGACTCTATGACTCTGTGCTGTAGTGCTCTATGACGCTGTGCTGTAATACTCTATCACTCTATGACTCTATGACTCTGTGCTGTAGTGCTCTCTGACTCTGTACTGTAGTGCTCTATGATCCTATCACTCTGTGCTGTAGTGTTCTGTGACTCTTTGCTGTAGTGCTCTATGACTCTATGAATCTGTGCTGTAGTGCTCTATCACTCTATGACACTGTGCTGTAGTGCTCTATGACTCCAAGACTGTGTGTAGTGCTCTATCACTCTATGACACTGTGCTGTAGTGCTCTATGTCTCTATGACTCTGTACTGTAGTGCTCTATGACTATGCTGTAGTGCTCTATGACTCTATGACTCTATGCTGTAGTGCTCTATGAATCCAAGACTGTGCTGTAGTGCTCTATGACTCTATGACTCTGTGCTGTTGTGCTCTATGATTCTATCACTCTCTGCTGTAGTGCTCTATGACTCTATGCTGTAGTGCTCTATGACTCTGTGCTGTAGTGCTCTATGACTCTACGAATCTGTGCCTTAGTGCTCTATGACTGTGCTGTAGTGCTCTATGACTCTATGACTCTGTGCTGTAGTGCTCTATGACGCTGTGCTGTAATGCTCTATCACTCTATGACTCTGTGCTCCAGTGCTCTGTGAGACTATGTCTCTGTGCTGTAGTGCTCTCTTACTCTGTGACTCTGTGACTCTGTGCTGTAGTGCTCTATGACTCTGTGCTGTAGTGCTTTATGACTCTATGACTCTCTGCTGTAGTGCTCTATGACTCAAAGACTGTGCTGTAGTGCTCTATGACTCTGTGACTCTGTGCTATTGTACTCTATGATTCTATTACTCTGTGCTGTAGTGCTCTATGACTCTGTGCTGCAGTGCTCTATGACTCTATGACTCTGTGCTATAGTACTCTATGATTCTATGACTCTGTGTTGTAGTGCTCTATGACTGTGCTGTAGTGCTCTATGACTCTGTGCTGTATTGCTCCATGACTGTGATGTAGTGCTCTATGACTGTATGACTCTGTGCTGTAGTTCTCTCTGACTCTATACTGTAGTGCTCTATGATCCTATGACTCTGTACAGCAGTGCTCTTTGACTCTGTGACTCCGTGCTGTAGTACTCTGTGTCTCTTTGACTCTGTGCTGTAGTGCTCTATGATTCTATGACTCTGTGCTGTAGTGCTCTATGACTCTGTGCTGTAGTGTTCTGTGACTCTGTGCTGTAGTTCTCTATGACTCTATGACTCTGTGCTGTAATGCTCTATGACTCTATCACTCGGTGCTGTAGTGCTCTTTGGCTCTATGACTCTGTGCTGTAGTGCTCCCTGATTCTATGACTCTCTGCCGTAGTGCTCTATGACTCTGTGCGATAGTGCTCTATGACTCTGTGCTGTAGTGTTCTATGATGCTATGACTGTTCTATAGTGCTCTATCACTCTATGACTGTGCTGTAGTGCTCTATAACTCTATGACTCTGTGCTGTAGTGCTCTATGACTCTGTGCTGCACTGCTCTATGACTCTGTGCTTTCGTGCTCTTTGACTCTGTGACTCTGTGCTGTAGTGCTCCATGTCTCCTTGACTCTGTGCTGTAGTGCTCTATGATTCTACGACTCTGTGCTGTAGTGCTCTATGTCTCTGTGACTCTGTGCTGTAGTGCTCTATGTCTCTATGACTCTCTGCTGTACTGCTCTATGACTCTATGACTCTGTGCTGTAGTGCTCTCTGACTCTGTACTATAGTGCTCTATGATCCTATCACTCTGTGCTGTAGTGTTCTGTGACTCTGTGCTGTAGTGCTCTATGACTCTATGAATCTGTGCTGTAGTGCTCTATCACTCTATGACACTGTGCTGTAGTGCTCTATGTCTCTATGACTCTGTGCTGTAGTGCTCTATGACTATGCTGTAGGGCTCTATGACTCTATGACTCTATGCTGTAGTGCTCTATGACTCCAAGACTGTGTGTAGTGCTCTATCACTCTATGACACTGTGCTGTAGTGCTCTATGTCTCTATGACTCTGTACTGTAGTGCTCTATGACTATGCTGTAGTGCTCTATGACTCTATGACTCTATGCTGTAGTGCTCTATGAATCCAAGACTGTGCTGTAGTGCTCTATGACTCTATGACTCTGTGCTGTTGTGCTCTATGATTCTATCACTCTCTGCTGTAGTGCTCTATGACTCTATGCTGTAGTGCTCTATGACTCTGTGCTGTAGTGCTCTATGACTCTACGAATCTGTGCCTTAGTGCTCTATGACTGTGCTGTAGTGCTCTATGACTCTATGACTCTGTGCTGTAGTGCTCTATGACGCTGTGCTGTAATGCTCTATCACTCTATGACTCTGTGCTCCAGTGCTCTGTGAGACTATGACTCTGTGACTCTGTGCTATTGTACTCTATGATTCTATTACTCTGTGCTGTAGTGCTCTATGACTCTATGCTGCAGTGCTCTATGACTCTATGACTCTGTGCTATAGTACTCTATGATTCTATGACTCTGTGTTGTAGTGCTCTATGACTGTGCTGTAGTGCTCTATGACTCTGTGCTATATTGCTCTATGACTGTGATGTAGTGCTCTATGACTGTATGACTCTGTGCTGTAGTTCTCTCTGACTCTATACTGTAGTGCTCTATGATCCTATGACTCTGTACAGCAGTGCTCTTTGACTCTGTGACTCCGTGCTGTAGTGCTCTGTGTCTCTTTGACTCTGTGCTGTAGTGCTCTATGATTCTATGACTCTGTGCTGTAGTGCTCTATGACTCTATGACTGGGCTGTAGTGCTCTATGACTCTATCACTCGGTGCTGTAGTGCTCTTTGGCTCTATCACTCTGTGCTGTAGTGCTCCATGATGCTATGACTGTGCTGTAGTGCTCTATGATTCTACGACTCTGTGCTGTAGTGCTCTATGACTCTATGACTCTGTGCTGTAGTGCTCTAAGACTCTGTGCTGTAGTGCTCTGTGACTCTATGACTCTATGCTGTAGTGCTCTCTGACTCTGTGCTGTGGTGCTCTATGACTCTATAACCCTGTGCTGTAGTGCTCTGTGAGTCTGTGCTGTAGTGCTGTATGACTCTATGACTCTGTGTTGTAGTGCTCTATGACTCTGTGCTGTAGTGCTCTATGACTGTGCTGTAGTGCTCTCTGACTGTGCTTTAGTGCTCTATGACTCTGCGCTGTACTGCCTTATCGCTCTATGACGCTGTGCTATAGTACTCTATGTGCTGTAGTGCTCTGTGACTGTGCTGTAGTGCTCTATGACTCTGTGCTGTAGTGCTCTATGACTCTATGCCTCTGTGCTGTAGTGCTCTATGACTCTATGACTCTGTGCTGTAGTGTTCTGTGACTCTGTGCTGTAGTGCTCTATGACTCTAATACTCTGTGCTGTAGTGCTCTATGACTCTGTGCTGTAGTGTTCTGTGACTCTGTGCTGTAGTGCTCTATGACTCTATGAATCTGTGCTGTAGTGCTCTATCACTCTATGACACTGTGCTGTAGTGCTCTATCTCTCTATGACTCTGTGCTGTAGTGCTCTATGACTATGCTGTAGTGCTCTATGTCTCTATGACTCTATGCTGTAGTGCTCTATGATTCCAAAACTGTGTGCAGTGCTCTATCACTCTATGACACTGTGCTGTAATGCTCTATGTCTCTATGACTCTGTGCTGTAGTGCTCTATGACTATGCTGTAGTGCTCTATGACTCTATGACTCTCTGCTGTAGTGCTCTATCACTCCAAGACTGTGCTGTAGTGCTCTATGACTCTGTGACTCTGTGCTATTGTACTCTATGATTCTATTACTCTGTGCTGTAGTGCTCTATGACTCTGTGCTGCAGTGCTCTATGACTCTATGACTCTGTGCTATAGTACTCTATGATTCTATGACTCTGTGCTGTAGTGCTCTATGACTGTGCTGTCGTGCTCTATGACTCTGTGCTGTATTGCTCTATGACTGTGATGTAGTGCTCTATGACTGTATGACTCTGTGCTGTAGTTCTCTCTGACTCTATACTGTAGTGCTCTATGATCCTATGACTCTGTACAGCAGTGCTCTTTGACTCTGTGACTCCGTGCTGTAGTGCTCTGTGTCTCTTTGACTCTGTGCTGTAGTGCTCTATGATTCTATGACTCTGTGCTGTAGTGCTCTATGACTCTGTGCTGTAGTGTTCTGTGACTCTGTGCTGTAGTTCTCTATGACTCTATGACTCTGTGCTGTAATGCTCTATGACTCTATCACTCGGTGCTGTAGTGCTCTTTGGCTCTATGACTCTGTGCTGTAGTGCTCCCTGATTCTATGACTCTCTGCCGTAGTGCTCTATGACTCTGTGCGATAGTGCTCTATGACTCTATGACTCTGTGCTGTAGTGCTCTATAACTCTATGACCCTGTGCTGTAGTGCTCTATGACTCTGTGCTGTACTGCTCTATGACTCTGTGCTTTCGTGCTCTTTGACTCTGTGACTCTGTGCTGTAGTGCTCCATGTCTCTTTGACTCTGTGCTGTAGTGCTCTATGATTCTACGACTCTGTGCTGTAGTGCTCTATGTCTCTGTGACTCTGTGCTGTAGTACTCTATGTCTCTATGACTCTCTGTTGTACTGCTCTATGACTCTATGACTCTGTGCTGTAGTGCTCTCTGACTCTGTACTGTAGTGCTCTATGATCCTATCACTCTGTGCTGTAGTGTTCTGTGACTCTGTGCTGTAGTGCTCTATGACTCTATGAATCTGTGCTGTAGTGCTCTATCACTCTATGACACTGTGCTGTAGTGCTCTATGTCTCTATGACTCCGTGCTGTAGTGCTCTATGACTATGCTGTAGTGCTCTATGACTCTATGACTCTATGCTGTAGTGCTCTATGAATCCAAGACTGTGCTGTAGTGCTCTATGACTCTATGACTCTGTGCTGTTGTGCTCTATGATTCTATCACTCTCTGCTGTAGTGCTCTATGACTCTATGCTGTAGTGCTCTATGACTCTGTGCTGTAGTGCTCTATGACTCTGTGCTGTAGTGCTTTATGACTCTATGACTCTCTGCTGTAGTGCTCTATGACTCAAAGACTGTGCTGTAGTGCTCTATGACTCTGTGACTCTGTGCTATTGTACTCTATGATTCTATTACTCTGTGCTGTAGTGCTCTATGACTCTATGACTCTGTGCTATAGTACTCTATGATTCTATGACTCTGTGCTGTAGTGCTCTATGACTGTGCTGTAGTGCTCTATGACTCTGTGCTGTATTGCTCTATGACTGTGATGTAGTGCTCTATGACTGTATGACTCTGTGCTGTAGTTCTCTCTGACTCTATACTGTAGTGCTCTATGATCCTATGACTCTGTACAGCAGTGCTCTTTGACTCTGTGACTCCGTGCTGTAGTGCTCTGTGTCTCTTTGACTCTGTGCTGTAGTGCTCTATGATTCTATGACTCTGTGCTGTAGTGCTCTATGACTCTATGACTGTGCTGTAGTGCTCTATGACTCTATCACTCGGTGCTGTAGTGCTCTTTGGCTCTATCACTCTGTGCTGTAGTGCTCCATGATTCTATGACTTTGTGCTGTAGTGTTCTATGATGCTATGACTGTGCTGTAGTGCTCTATGATTCTACGACTCTGTGCTGTAGTGCTCTATGACTCTATGACTCTGTGCTGTAGTGCTCTAAGACTCTGTGCTGTAGTGCTCTGTGACTCTATGACTCTATGCTGTAGTGCTCTCTGACTCTGTGCTGTGGTGCTCTATGACTCTATAACCCTGTGCTGTAGTGCTCTGTGAGTCTGTGCTGTAGTGCTGTATGACTCTATGACTCTGTGTTGTAGTGCTCTATGACTCTGTGCTGTAGTGCTCTATGACTGTGCTGTAGTGCTCTCTGACTGTGCTTTAGTGCTCTATGACTCTGCGCTGTACTGCCTTATCGCTCTATGACGCTGTGCTATAGTACTCTATGTGCTGTAGTGCTCTGTGACTGTGCTGTAGTGCTCTATGACTCTGTGCTGTAGTGCTCTATGACTCTATGCCTCTGTGCTGTAGTGCTCTATGACTCTATGACTCTGTGCTGTAGTGTTCTGTGACTCTGTGCTGTAGTGCTCTATGACTCTAATACTCTGTGCTGTAGTGCTCTATGACTCTGTGCTGTAGTGTTCTGTGACTCTGTGCTGTAGTGCTCTATGACTCTATGAATCTGTGCTGTAGTGCTCTATCACTCTATGACACTGTGCTGTAGTGCTCTATCTCTCTATGACTCTGTGCTGTAGTGCTCTATGACTATGCTGTAGTGCTCTATGTCTCTATGACTCTATGCTGTAGTGCTCTATGATTCCAAAACTGTGTGCAGTGCTCTATCACTCTATGACACTGTGCTGTAATGCTCTATGTCTCTATGACTCTGTGCTGTAGTGCTCTATGACTATGCTGTAGTGCTCTATGACTCTATGACTCTCTGCTGTAGTGCTCTATCACTCCAAGACTGTGCTGTAGTGCTCTATGACTCTGTGACTCTGTGCTATTGTACTCTATGATTCTATTACTCTGTGCTGTAGTGCTCTATGACTCTGTGCTGCAGTGCTCT